>NW_026067944.1:26644602-26667302 GCF_014885135.2 Alexandromys fortis
TATCTGCTTCTGAGGTGCTGTGCCAGACTCTGCAGAATTTAGGAAATAAATTATATATGCCCCTTCCATTGTAATTAAAATTTAGTAGTTTCTTGCATAATTTGCAAAAAGCCATTGCCAGGCCCATGGTGTGTATGTCTCAACAAAAGAGGAATGTGAAAAGAGACAAAGATAGAGGTCAGAGCCACAGAGGTCCTTCCACCTTTAAAATGCAAAGTAAGGAGGCAAATCATGGGAAAACATAGATTAAAAGTGCCCAGAATGACAGGAAAAGAATCAAAAACATTATAGGGGCAATGATTTCATAAGAAGAGTTTCTGGAAGAAAGGATGTTAAAGTTCAGACTTGTCAAAGAGAATCAAGACTGAGTAAAGCCCATTGTATTCATTTTGGAGGGAGATTCCAGTATCTTTAAGAAAAGCACTCTTAAAAGTCCTTATAATGTACTCACCATCACATAACTGAAGAAAAGATTAGGTGGGTAAATGATTATGGTTAGTAGATCCTCTTGGAATTATGGCATGAAGACAAAAAAAAAAGTACAAGACAAACAGGAATCACATTTCCATCGACACTTAGGAGGAAATCAGAATTAGCATGGACACAGCCTTCTCAGGCCATAGGATGTTAAAACATTAGAGGTTGATTAAAGTACAGTAACAGGGAGATTGTCCTTCTAGCCTGCCAATAGCTACTTTTTACTTATTAAAGATCTACTCATCTTAAAATAGTTCTGTATTAGGCACTGTGCTGTCCACCAATGTTAAAAAAGTATCACTGTGGTGTGAATTCTACTTTAGAGAATAAAAGTCCAACAGAGATTAATTTAGATACAATTCTGTTTACATTTACTGAATATTGTCTACATGGTAGGCAATGTTCCAGAAGATGAGGATATAAGTTACTAGTTACTTTTTAAGAAGTGGGAAAGTTAAGAGGTTTGGGGATAACTCAGTGGTAGAGCACTTGCTTAACATGCATGAGGCCTTGAATTTGATCCTAAGCACAGCCAAAAAGTATATAATTATGAAGCTAAAGTTAAGATATTAAAGGAGTAGGGAGAACAGAGAAAAATGACTAAATTTATGGAAAAATAAAAAAATGACCTCTGAACTTCAAAAAGGGATATAAATAAAAATGGACAGCCATTAAGAAAGAGATACTTTCAGATTAAAGATAGTATATTGGGGAAAATAGGCAGAAAATTGAAAGAAGAAAGTGAAGTCCTGAGAACGTCAAGAACATGGTAGCAAGTACACTTTAGGACCTGGCTGTTACTAGCAAATCCCTGAACCTGAATAAAATCTTTATTCTGGTTAAGCACTAGAATTGAAGAAAGTCCTCAAAAGGAAGTACTAGGACAAGTTTATTTGAGTTTTAAAGAAAAAGCTCCAGCGGAGGTAAGCTAAGGTATAAATTGAAGCTGCTGGCCAAAGCAGGGAAACTAAAGTCATGTCACTAGAGTTAGGGATGGAAGACAGTTACAGGGTAAATAAATAGCTACAACGCCACAACACACAAGAGAAGAGTTTTAGAAGAAGAGTGAGGAGCCTCATGCCTCAGGAAAATGCTCTTCAGGCAGAGATGGACATGAGAAAAGGAATATTACGCTATTTGAGTAATTCAGAAAAGTAGGAAGACTTAGTTACGGGTCAGGAATTCTGGGGAGGAAAAGTACTCATCTTTCTTTATCATAGCTTAAAGTGAACATGAGGGATAGTCTTTTGGCTAGGTGATTAATCAGCCCAACTGGATTAATTCTTTTTTATATTTTTATACTCAACTAGTTTGAAAAGCTAGGTCTCCACTCAAGCCAGAGAAGAAGTTTTCCCTAATGGGCTTTCACAGCACCCTGATCAACATTACTGTAAAATGACCACAGCATGGTATCCCTAGGGAGAGGTAAGAACGAAGTTCCATTGAAATCAAAGGGACTTACGACTCTGAGCAGAAACAGTAGAGCACTGAACACTTGAAAGGAAAAATGGCTGCAGGAAAAACAAAATTCCATGGGTGCATAATTTGGCCTGTGTGAATGGAAGAATGTAGAGATGGAGGCAACTGAGGGTGAATGACAAACACAGAAAAACGTTTTGAAATCCACAATGCAGATTTCTCCTCAGCCAATGTATGGCAAGGAGCTGTTGGTGGCTTGAGCATGGGTGTGATGGTTCTGAAGACGTGAGCTTCTTCCCTCTGCCTCATATGCAGTGGAGACACACACACGGGCCAGGCAAGAGCCCAACTGATGCCAGGAGAAACTGGAAATCAAATACTGCTCCAGTTCTGTGCTTAATGAATCCCCCAAGGCGATCCCAAATAAACCCCAAGACTGACACTATTTTTTAAATAACATTAACACTGGCTCACGTCGATTAATTAGAGAATTAATGAGCAATGGAAGTGCCCACTCTTAGGCAATTGGTCACTTGCGATGATTAGTATGCTGGGCACTGTGATGAACTAAAATACTTAAATCTGAGCACTAAAATGTAAAAAGCTGAAGACAGAAGTAGCCAATGAGAACATTTTTCTGTCATAAGCTATCAACTGGAAAAAGTACGTTTCAACTGCTGCACTAATTACTCCCAAATGTTTTAATGCCAGCTTGAAAAATCAACCCACCCTACTGGCCTAAGGTACCTAAAGATTCAATTCCTCTACAGATACAGAAATAAACATGTGATCTTAAGAGCTTTAAAAAATAGTAAAGAAGGGCATGATGGCCTTCATACACACCTATCTTCCAAAAACAAATACGTGGAGCCAATAAGCAAAGAAATATTTTTTTTTCCAAAACTGAGATAATATTTAAACAACCACTGCCTTTAAGAATCAGGTTACACAGACACAAAAGTAAATAAATAATTTTATGTGTATGAACTGAAATAGAAACAGCTTCCCATGGCTCTGAGTTGAGCTTCTGCGTATGAGCTGGCCATTTCCCAGCAGGTGATGCACTTGCTGACAAAAAAGCTGCATGATGCTGTCAGTAATACAATGGACTCTAAGCATTTTACGCTGAGAACAAAGTGTCACTGGTTAGAAGCCTCATAGCGAGATAATCACAGGAATAGAACTGATGTAGGGCACTGTCTCGTCACTCACCGGCAATAAAGGTACTCAGTGCTATGCAAGAGCTGTTTAACGAAACCAGCGATTTCTATCGTCAGTCTCTAGAACACGGTCAGGGAGACTGAGGGCTTGCCCTGCAGACTGATCATAGAGCAAAGTCATGATGCATGATGACCTTAAAAAAATGATAAAAAAAAACACTGAAGTACTTTTGAAGATGTTCATGAAAACTAATGTCATAAAAAGTACACAAGATTAAAGGAAAGGTTCTCTCCATGCGTACTCAATGATTAGCTTAGGGATTCAAAGTCCTAGGTGCTACCCTACCCCTCCTGCACATTCATAGACACCGTGTATACTGTAGTGACCGAGACTTTGACTGTAAACTAGTATGTATATGTTTCATTTGGAGAATTCCAATGCCATGTTTGACAAACGGATTATTTTTCAGTCCTCTCAACTCACGTTGAGGAAATGACACACTATGGATGGAGGGGAAGATAATACAGGCTAACTTGTCAGTTACTATGCTAACATACCATGCTGTGATGTAGTCATAGCTCTTAGAAATTACGGCTAATTTATTTAAAAATAAGAAGAATATTTCATATTTCTGCCTGTCCCTTTTATAGTAGGAAAGAGTTGTCTGATGAGACTAGAAATAAAGAAAGAGGAGAGAAGAGAAATTAATATAAATGTAATAAGGATCAGTATTAGGCTAAGATGACTCTGCAAACAACTGGAGAGAAGACAGAATTAGTTGCAAGTATGCAGCTCAGGGGATCCTAGAGCTACGTAGAAGGAAACCTTCCATGAACTGGCCTTGTGTCCTGTGTTCTATGTTCAGAGATGAAATGCCGCATGTTGTTCCCTGAACCCTCATTGAGGGTGTCAGCAGGTAGCTAGATAAAGAATTCTCTACCCTCTCCCTCTGAGAAGAAGCCATGAAGTCAGAGCTACAGGCAGAGCAAGAACTTCTGGGGTGGCCACGTCAAGACTGCATAATTATAACTCCAATCTTGATTGTTTGCAAAGGGTTTGGCAATACTGCTATCACTGGCCATACTCAGTACCGCAGTATGTTAAAGGGCGTGAATCTGAAAGTGTTTACATTTCACAACCCGCAGGGACTTACAGCTATTCACAGTACCGATTCATATCTTCTCAGATGTGTTTTCTGTCCTGTATGAAAAATAAGAGTGGTCAGGCCTATGTACGTGATCAACAGATGAAACTTCCTTGAGTTCCTGCTGGTGTTTCTGGAGGTCATATGCACCATAGTTATACGAAACTGGAAATTTCTGGAAGGATCTCGAATGCGTTTAGAATTTCATCCTGAGGTGACTGAAGATACTTGCTCCTATTTTTATGCTTTCAAATAATATCTTTCTCTTAGAAGTTATAGAAAGTCCCTGATTTCAACTTTACTGAGATTTTGTGCAAAAATGGACATCTGTCTTAATGCATGGTACATGAATTAAATGCCCAGTTCTTGTGTATTTTCTTCTTGTATTGGATAAGGGCAACAACAGCTAAAAGATCTTTGTTTTTATCTTGTCCTTTTACCTATTCACTACTATATAGATGCCTCCCATTTTGTCATTTTAGAGCATAAAATTATGCCTCCACTAATATTTTTTTTCTGGCTAGATTTTATCATTTAGTAGACATACAAAATAATGAGTTTCTTTACAGCAATTTAATACAACTAAGATCCTTTTGAATTAGTTGTTCTAATCTTTTTTTCCTTCTCCTTTCTTCCAGGTAAGTCCTGCACTTTAATTATCACAAGAATGTCCCTTAGAAGAGTGGTAAGTTTTCCCTGAGATATGACTTACATATACAGACATCACGATTTTTTAGGTTACATTTATATCAGCTAATTTAATGGCTTTAAATTATTATGAAGAAAAAAATCATTGGTCATAATTTGTTGAGACAAATCTGTTTGCTCCTCTGATGACCCTGGATGCTCCGAGTTGGCACTGACAAGGAGAGCCCACTGGTGTGTGTGTGCTAGAAGCTCCCAAGCTTCTTCTTGGCACTCAACTTTATGGTCTAGGATTACAGATGGCACATGGTGTGAAGTTAAAGAAGATTATATTTCTGGGCATCAGATTATAAAACCTTGAAGGTAACTATTATTCCAGGGAGAATAAAACCTTGGAAACACACACACGCAATATACAAATCACATATCCATTCTATGGCAAAGCTTTCAAAGGAAGTGTAAAAAAGAGGCAGCAAAAATGAGAAATAAGGTTCACAGAACGTGTCTGTTTTGATTAGCACTTCACAGGGAAGGACGTTCACACAGTAGTCTTCATCTGCTAGAATTAGTTTCAGTTCCATTAAAAGAAGCATAATTTAGCTCTGTGCACCTCAGTCCTTCATAAGTGGGGATGCTGCAAGTTGCAAGGGCTTTTGATTCATTTTCCTTAAGATGAGAGTGTGCATAACAAGCTGAAATGACGACTTCTTAGCACTGCCAGCTATTTCAGTTTGTGTCTTTGGTTTCATTGCTGTGTTGTGTGTAATTATCCTTATACTAGCTTCGTTCTCAGCTGTTTCTAAAGACCATTTGAGATGCTTTTTCCATGAGGTTGAACACTCATTTGATGACATCAAAACAAAATAACAAGCAGAAGTGAACCAGAATAAGAGGGCTTTCGAGTCTCAATCTCTAGCCAGACTATGTTAAAAAGAATGAAAAAAAAATCACATTAAGTGTCTCAAGTCTCCCATATTTTATAACACTGTGACAGACTCCAATGACTCAATTACAGAAAATCACCTGACATTGTATAGACTCCTCTACGTGAAACTCTATAAAAATAACACAGAACTGCAAAATGAAGAATTAACTGACATATCTGTTGTACACTTTAGCTTTTGTGAATTCTCAAATACTTTCGATTTACATCTCTCAAAAGATAATCACGTTCTCATCTATTTCTTCATCCAGTTCCACTTAGATTTCTCCCTGTTGAAAGGAACAGGTAGTAAACTGATTCAAGGTAAAATCCATGGCGTAGAACTAAAACATGTAGGGTTGTATGAAGAGTTTAAGTTCAGAGAATCGCATCATGGCTTGGTTACTTCATCTCATCCTCTCTGATATGTCTCTTCTTGCTTAATCTCTTGATTTTTATAAAAACAGTCTTAAGTCACATAGAGAAAAACTATAGTCACTCTGGTGGTCCTTAGAACTATGACCCTTTGCATAACATTGCCATTGAAATTTGTCACTAAATTTTCTCAAAGGAAATGCAACTGACTGACTGAAATCTGTTGTGTGCTCTATATCTACCCCTGGAGAGACAGAAGAACTCACCTACACTCAGTGATAAAACAAACAAACAAACAAACAAACAAACAGGAGATTTTTATGTTGTTTGTGTCTTAGTGAATAGGTGTGAAAAAGCAAAAAAATGAGTTAGCAGATTTCTATTAATTTTCCTTATTGCTACTATTTTCAACTTTAACACACATTGGAATGGTGTAGGGCATGTGGCCAGAGTTGAGTTGTCAAGATAGAAGACATCCCAGGCTGGGGAGCAATATATACTGCCCCCTGCAGGAGGTGGCAGGATGGAATTATGGCACCTAGGAGCATTTCTTCTATTAGAGTCACAATACTTCTTGTGTCAACACACCCACCACAAGAGCTTTGAAGGTTTGCTGATGCTCTCAATTTTGCAGCTCACTCCTGCTCTTTTCCATATGTTTTGCCTATATCCTAAGCATTATGAAAGAGTGGCAATGACACTATGATTCTGATGCTGTTCTTGATATAATGGAAAAGAGATAAAGTGCAAAAGCCTTGCTCATGCAGATACAGCACTTAGAGGTGATTTATGTCATAGGTAAAAGGGGAATATTACAGGCCAGACATGGTAGCACATGGCTGTAATCCCAGCACTTTGGAGATGTGAGAATCCTGTGTCAGAAGCCAACTGTCTCAAATCAACAAATAGATGACTATCTAAAAGGACAGAGTTCTCTGAAAATGTAGGAGCTATTTCAGTGATTCTTTGCCTTTGATTTCTGTAAATAATCCCTAGCCCTCAGTTTGAATTGAATAACAATAGATTGAAATATGATGGAGGAAGGTCATGTGTCTATGTGTTACTTTCAATGGTTAATAAAAAAACTGCCTTGGCCCCTTTGATAGGACAGAAAATTAGGTAGGTGGAGAAAACAGAACAGAATGCTGGGAGAAAGAAGCTGAGTCAGGCAGTCGCCAATATTCTCCCACCCAAGACAGATCTAGATTAAGATCTTTCCTGGTAAGCCACACCTCATGGTGCTAAACAGATTATTAAATATGGGTTAAAGCAAGATGTGAGAATTAGCCAATAAGAGACTGGAACTATGGGCCAGGCAGTGTTTAAAAGAATACACTTTCCATGTAATTATTTTGGGGTAGACTTAAGGTCTACCAGAAGGCTAAATCCTCTTAGAAAAATGTTAAAATTTTAATATATCCACTCTCTATTCATGTCCACATTGTTAGTAAACATCTTACCATGATAAAATCCCTGAATAATGGGAATATACCTCAAACTGCAAGTTTATATATTACAAGACTCTTTTAAACTTGATGGGAGGGATTTTCCACTAAAGGCATTTCCACTAAATTCAGAAACAAGAAAAAGATGTCTACTTTATTGACCCTTATTCAATATATTGCTTAAAACCTTAGTTATAACAATGGGATGAGAAGGAAATAATTGATATATAAACAGGAAGATAAGCCAATATATCCTATATGCAGATGATGATTTTATACACAAACACTTAAATCTGATAAACAGAGTTAAAAATTGAGAATTTTTTTAAAGCAGTATTCTTCCTATAGAACAAAAATCAAATACTTCATCAGAGGAATCACCCACTTTCTGGTTAGATTTAAGAGACACTTTCTAAGAATGAACTCATGACTGGTACTGCTAATGGGGAGAGGAACCACGACTAGTTAGATGATAGACACGAGAAGAGATCCTACGAATAGTATGTTGCTAAGTTGCCACAGTATTCAACTGCTTTCTAAACATTCATCTTTGTACCCATATATCAGTACAGCTGAACTTTCCCCAGCAAAGCTTCTCTTTGTAGAAGGAAATAATGAGTAAAGATGCAATTTAATCATTATGTAGAGACTAAAAGCCTGTGGAATTCTATTCTCGGCCTTAAATGGAGTATCTACACCACAACCTTCTACCAATGGCCTAGGGATCTTATCAGAAGAGGATGGAGAAAGTGTGTAAAATACAGAGGTGTTGGAAGACTAATGTGAAACAGTATCATCCGAGCATAATGGTGTCATGTGAACATATATCAGTCATGACTTCATGAGTAAGAACCACACCTGATCAAGGCAGCCGAAATACAATCGTGGATCATAAAGGGAGTCCACTTGTAACTGAGGGAATACATGCAATGGATGGCTACTGGGTATGCCAGAGTGGCAGTTTTCTTCTGTGATGCCACCCCTGATATCTGTGCTCCAATGCATGACCTTACATCCATATACATACTGGTAACACTGGTGCGCTCAGAGGGTTTGAACACTAGCAGATGAAGGTGGGATGGAAATTTGTTGTAAGAAGAACTAAGAAGTTAGATGTAGACTTTTATCAAAACACATTATATGCATGTGTGAAATTCTATTTTTTTTCAATCCAATTAATCTGTTTTTCAAAACAAATTATACGCATGTGGTACAGGGTGCTAAGGAGTTGGAGGTGGATTTGATCAAACCACATTATATGCATATTTGAAATTCTGAAACATTAAAATTTAAATTATAGTGAAAAACAAAACTAAAATTAGACCTACCATATTTGTACCCCACCTGGGTATGTCTTGGAAGGACTCTAGGTTAACATAGTACAGAGATGTTTAGTATGCTAATGTTTATTTTAGCACTAGTAAATTGTAGAACCAACTTAGGTGACCAACAATGAATGATGGTAATAAATATTTGAAGAGTGTTAGGAATGAAAAATGCAACATTTTAGCCATAAAGAAGCATGAACTACGTGGTTGACTGTAAAAGGTATTCAACTGGAGATAATACAATTGAGTAAATTAAGTACTCACAGAAGGACAAGCATCACATATTTTCTCTCATTCCTTGATTTTTATATAGATGCAGAAAATTAAGTAAATGAAATTATGAGCAAAAGATAGTTGAGGAAATAGAAGCAACTTGAGGGGGAATAGCAGGAAATAGGAACGTTGGGGGTATTTTTATTATGTGCTTACCTGAAAATGCCCTGTAACACAGTGCGATGAGTGTACAGAGTGAGAAACTGAGAAAGAATTAAAAGGAGAAAAACATTCTAAAACCACGTTTGTGTTGAAACCATACATGTTTTAAAATATATGCCTTGATCTTTAACAAAGAACACATCTCAATTAAAGAGTTGGTAAAGGGGCTAGAGAGATGCCTCATCATCATGGGTTGAGAGCACTTGCCCAGCTTCCATGTTGGGCAATTTATAATCTCCTGTAATTTCAGATGCAGGGAATATGATTTTCTCTCTCTGGATGCTACAGGCATGCAGGTACTATGTGCAAGTACATGTCAATGGATGCATATGAAATATACACAGAGGAGGGGAGAGAAAGAGAGAGAGAGAGAGAGAGAGAGAGAGAGAGAGAGAGAGAGAGAGAGAGAGAGATTTTTTTCCTACCTCAACTTGGTGCGCCATGTTTCATTCAGGCCCATGGGAGTTGCGCCTTTCTAAATGGGGATAGAGAAGAAGTGAATGGGGATGGGGCAAGATGGGAGAGAGAGAACCAGAGGAGTGGAGGGAGGGGAAACTGTGGTCAGTATGCAAAACAAATGAAAAAATGTTAATTGAATAAAATAAAATTAAACTTAAAAATTGGAGTAAACATCCAAATCAATACCTCACCAAATAAGATAGATTTCAAATAACATGATGAGGGGCAATATTAGCTACTTTTCTATTGTTGTCATCAAATATCATGACCAAAGCAACTTGGAGGTAGAGTAGTTTATTTTGGTTATTTTGGTTAATTGCTCCAGAGAGTTAGAGTTCAAATGATGGGAATATCAAGGCAGCAGATGGCCAGAGCAAGAAACTGAGACATCACATCTCTACTGGCAGGCATAAATCATAGAACAGAATGTAAGTACCTTGATACTATAAACTCCTCACGTAGGCACCCCTTTAACTACTGAACCTCCTTAATCAGTGCCACCAATTGGGAACCAAGTATTTATATACCCAAGCTATGGAAGACATTTAACAGTGATCAACATATTGTGTAAAAAATACTTCAGAGTTAATATAAATAGATACTAAGTCACCATCATTCAACTGGCTGTCATATGAAATCTCTCGATGCCACTAGCTGGGAAGGAGTGGAGCAACAGGTGCCTAGTTGCAGAGGGTACAAATCTTCAATCAATGTCAAAAGACACCCCCTTACTAAAATAAA
Source organism: Alexandromys fortis (assembly GCF_014885135.2). Classification (NCBI taxonomy): domain Eukaryota; kingdom Metazoa; phylum Chordata; class Mammalia; order Rodentia; family Cricetidae; genus Alexandromys; species Alexandromys fortis. Next base: position 26,655,154 of record NW_026067944.1, read on the forward strand.
CATAGTTGGAACAGATAGCATAACTTCCCCAATCTTTTTCCAAAATTTTTTGAATATTGGGTACATACAAGACCTATATGTGTTTATCTACTGTGGCTTTCTTCACAATTGTTAAAATCTAAAAGTATAAGTGGTTTTTCGAAGATGCAGTCATACTGAGATATTTCTATACATCAGTGTGGTATATTCAGTGATCAAAAGGAATGAGTTATCAAACCACAAAAATACGGACACATCCTAAATACCAACTGCTAAATGAAGAAACAGATCTAAAAGGGCTGAATGCTGTAAGATTCTAACCTTATGATAGTCTGGAATTGTTCAAGCAATGGAGCGTAAGCAGAGAAGTGGTTATTGGGGCTTGTAATGGTGGATTGAGGCAAGTGGAATAGGTGATGCATAGGAGAGGTTTTATGACTCATAAAACCTTATATTGCAAATAAAGAACTCTATTTTTTAAGGTTTATACATATGTTAGAAAATTGGGAGTTCTCGAAATGGAATGCAGAAGAAGATAAGAAAACAATCTCAATACATTACATAGATTTGACCCAACCTCAGGTGAAAGTTACAAAGGACAATAGCGTTGCATCCATGTGGTAATGGATTTGAGCTGAAATGGCAGTGTGTGAACTCATTAGAGTTCCGTGTTAGACACATAAAGTCTACATATAAGTGAACAGATATATTTTAATCACAAGTCACATGGCAAAGCAGTCTTTTAAGAAATTTACTACAAAACCACAGTGAGCTGTTTACTTACCCAGAAACCTTAACAAAACAAGCAAACAACAGTGAAAAAGTACAAGTCCTGCTGGGCAACGACATTCTCTTCAATAGAAAACTCTATGAGCAAGGAACTGAACTGAAAGGAAACACATCTGTAAACGAGCCTGGTGAACTTTAAGCTGATGACACACCCTAAGCATTAGGGCATTTGCTCTATAAGGATGAAGAACATATTTAAAATTCTTTAAATTTGCTAGGAATTATTCCTAGAGATGAATGAATGTTCCAGAGGTAGGTTATCCCATCTGCCTGAGAATGTACTGTGAGGATCCTACCTAGAATATGTTGAATTAATTATCAGAAGTTATGAAAAAAGGTAATCTCACACAGAGAACTTAAAGAATGAAGTGAGTGTCTGTGTTCTTTGGATAGAAAAGAGTTCTTATCATGAACATGCTTTGCTTCCACTGGAGAGGGCACCTCTAATCTGGTCTGTTTCAGCAGTTCATTAGAACTGGGAACCACAGAGAGGAGAGCAGCTCATGAGTAGGGCTCTTTATAAATATCTGCAGTAATATTAGTCTCCGAATTACTTGATATCTAGGGATGGCTTCTGAAGTGTCTAACGACAGAGTACCGGGTAAGGATAAGAGTACTGGATAAAATGGGGTACCCCCAATGACAACACATTCAGAAGAAGAGATTGTTCAAAGAGATACAGTCTTCACAGATGACGTTTTATAGAACTAATAAAAATGGAGACCACCCCACAGCTTGGCATAAGAATATTAGTGTCTGGTGTCACTCGGTAAGAACATTTGCCACTGTTTGCCACCTCAGTGTTGTGGAAGGTGTTTCTAAAGCCATTGGCACCACGTCACTTCAGGTTTAAGAACCACACAGCAAGTTTACAAGGCATGTTTCAATCTCAACTCCTTAATAGCGTACATGAGCATATGTAAGACATTGTTTTTGACTTTGTGGTATCGTATTTGAAACCATCATTATAAACCCGTATTACAATTAAGGATCTTCTATTTAGTAACTTCTTTAAAAGTCGAGTGTTAGAAGTACATTAAACACATGCCTTTGAATTTTCTAATGGAAAACTTTTAAGCCAATAATGAATATTAAATATCTCTTCATTTCATAATTTCTAGCAAAAATGAGGCAGGGTAGATCTTTATTTTAAAAGCTATTGAAATAGAGACTCCAAAGTTAAATTATTCTAAGAGAGCAAGTTTATAATGAATTCCTAAGTCTTCTAGACAAGTTTGGGTTTTGTGACTACCCACGTATCCCATAAATGGATGAAACTCTAACAAAAACAGTGGATCTTAAATGCATAATATTAAGGCTCTCTCTGTGTGTGTGTCTCTCTCTGTCTCTCTGTTTCTATATGTCTCGCTGCTCTCTTTCTCTCTCCCCCATCTCTTTCCCCTCTCTCCCTTCCCCCTCTTTCCCTTCCCTTTCCCCTCCAAAATCCACTAATTAAACTCTATACCCCCAAAAGTACACAATATTATGAAAAGTCAAATTTCAGTTACTCAGAAGGAACATTTTTTATTTCATGTAACTTATCAGAAAATAGAGATCTTTGCTTGAGAATTTTATTGAAAGAAACTAGACATAGTGATTCACATCTGTAATTCTTTTTTTTTTTTAAACCTGAGGCAGGAGGATTGTAAATTCCAAGTAAGTTTAGGCTTCATAGACAGACCAGTTCTCAAATACTCATAAAAAAATTGTAGATTCATCCATTCTGCAAAATTCATAAAGACAACTGACAGGTGATTTTTGAACTGACTTAACCTGTTAAGTACCTGGAATGTGGTTTTCTAATTCTCTAACTTGATAGAAACCTAAAGAAGACAGTGGGCAGATGTCTCTGAAGATTATTCTTCTGACACTGAAGAGCCCTTAGGTCAAGCTCCCTCTGTAGTTGAGAGTGTTTTGTCCCCCAGTTGGCTGAATACATTCAGTTTTGCATAGAGTTCTTTACACTACTAAACATACAGACTTCTTTAAGGAATAGATATTTTTAATCCCTTATTGCATTTCCTTTATATTTTTTCCTTGAAAGGAAACAATCATAGCATATTTATTTCACACAGAATATAAATATCCTTAAAGGATATTTGACTTTCTTTTGAAAAATAGTTGACAAAAAGGGTTGGTGAATATTTCTAAGTGCATTTCTGGGACAGGAAGAGGTGGAGTTGTGGTCAATGAAGTGGTAAGTCATTAACTTTCTGATTCATCTAAGGTCCTAACTACTAATATTAACTTGGAATAGTAAGGAGCACCCCTGCCCTCAATTACTCTCACCCATGGCTTTCTGTTTTCTCATATTATATTTGGGGACATGAATTCTGTCTGAAATACACTTGAGGTGGAGGCTGCCCAACCTGAATACAGAGGATGGGATTTTCGTTATAAGAGAGTGCTCTAGGGGTGGTGTGGATGGGGACTAGGGAGAGCATCTAGCTGAAGCTCTGTGCATGTCATCCGCTCTTCCCTCCCAACATCTCTCAGTCCCCTCTTGTCACCCTTTGTCTCTTTGTTAAAAATCATTATTTTTTTCTCTGTGTGTGAGATTTTGTCATTAGACGAAAGGTCATGGTTATCATCTGAATCCTGGATAATAAATACAGTGTAAAATGGATTGAAATGCATAGAGCAAAAAGACTTTTTCAATTAAAAAACAGTTTGCCAAGCCTGTGCGGGAAAAACAACCATATAGACTCTGAATTCTTTTCACTGATAATTAGCTGCTGCTGAAAGTTAATTACTTTCAGGATCAAAGGCAACACAACTAGAAATAAAATGCAAGAAGTCCTTTTAGATTTACAGCTTAAATAAATGTTTGCCTTCAGAGCAGACGGTATGCCAAAGCCTTTCTAGAGGCTAATGAACTCAGGACTCTTCAATACATATAGACCAACTTTAATGTTCACTCTGATGGGTAAAGAAATATGGTGAATTTTATTCCCTTTGGGAGTGTGTTCTGGGAGACTGTCTAAGGGAAATCAAGACTCCCTGCATTACCTTCATTTTCTTTATCAAAGGAACCACGGAATATTGGCCCTTTTGAAAAATTTATACCCCATCTGCTTTCTTCTGGAAACCTCCACTCGAAATTCTGATTTGATTTCTGATTCATCTGAGCAAAAGATATGTGTTATTAAGAAGCCCAAACTTGAGGGTGGGACTCTTCTACTTGTTTTCATCCCACTGTCTAGCCAGGGCTTGTTGGGTGGCTTTGTTCTCTTAAACTTAATGCACTTCAAGCACTTCTTCATGAAATGGGTTTAAAATGTCAAAAACAGAACATAAATGAAAATTCTATCATCATATAGTTTCAATTTTTTCTGGTAATAGGGTGTGATCTTTGAACAATACATTTGGGGATAGAATGGTAAGGCTGTGTGATATCTGTGAAAGATTTAAGTTGGTGTGAAGGCTAAGCTATCTCAGAACCTTGGCTGGAGGAGCATAGATAATGGGGGCAGTTTTTTTTTGAGGGGGGAGTTTCTATGTTTGCATCATATCAGGGTCACTTTACTTACCAAAAGAACACAGGTATATGTATTTTTAACACATTAAATTTCCAGGTTTTTTTTTTATGCTGAGCACATTATGTAAGCAAGCTTCTATTCTAGTCTTAAAATTTTCATTTCCCTGAAGATAGTTTTGTTTAGCAATACTCCATGAAATTGTTGGCTATTTGCATATCTTCATTTGATAAATATTTACATACATAAGCCCTTCTCTCAGATTTAGTTGAGTTAGTTTTGCTTTTTTGTGTTGTCAAATAGTAGTTGTAATTTCTGTGTTTTCACTCTATCAATTGTGTTCTGTCTTGTGTAGTGTCTTTTAAGTTTGGTGTTGCATTGCTCTCTTGCAGTTCTGGGACTGATGTCTGGTGCTAGGTCCAAGAAACAACTGCAAATATTTTTATCTTTGATTTTCTTAGGTTTCCATAGGTTTGGGTCTTACACCTACACTTCAGTTTTGGTTCTTGATCTAGATGGTCCCAATATTGATTATTGAAAAGTCTTTCTGTTTTCTTTTTGTCTTCTTGCTGCCTTTGTAGAAGGTCAGTTGACTCCAAATGCATAGTTATGTTTTGGGCTTAATTTGCCCATCTTTGTGTCAGCTCTTCCTTATTTATTCTTGTACATTCTTGTATATTTGAAATATGTTTGACATGAGAAATGTAAGTCTCTCAAATTTCATTTTTATTAGTATAGTTTAGATATTAAAGGTTATTCAACATCCCATACATATTCTGCAAATATTTCCAATAATTTTCTAATAGAAACTGCATAAATCTCTGTTGCTCTGCAGAGGTACATTTTATGAAACTAAATTCCCTAATCCATGAGCCCAGGATATATTCCTTCCATTTATTTGCATTTTCTTAAGCTTCTTTCAACATTATTTGTAGGTCACTATACAATTCTCTCACTTACTTGAATACTTTTTCCCCTGAGGGTTTTGAAACACTCTTGCAAATAAAATTGTTTTCATGATGTTCTTCTCAGCTATACTCATTGGTGGATTTTAGAAAAAGACTGATCTATGTATGTTGATTTTATATCTTGAGACTTGAATGGAATTCACTAATGTGTGTATATACATATATGTGTGTGTGTGCTTGTGTACATACACACTAATGCACACATGCACATGCACGCACACATGTACTACTTAAATTTTCCTACATATACAGAGATGTTATCTTTTAGCAGAGATAATTTTATTTTCTCCTTGCATTTTAGATTTTTTTTCTTTTTTCTGCATAAATTTTACTGGCAGAACGCTCACTACTCTAGTAGACATCAAAACTGTGGGAATCCTTTATTGTTCTTCATCTTAGAGGGAAACCTTTTATTTATTTTTTCCTATTGAGACTAATGTTCAATCTGGCTATTTCAAATTCTACTTTTCTAATATAGAAGTAGTATATACCATTTTAAAGTGAATTTTATTATAAAACAATCTTTAGGATTTTTAGATACTTGCTTTATGCCATTTGAGGTGACCGTATGATTTTTATTTTTTATTCCAACAATACTATGATACATGGATTTTTTTTTTTCTATGTGGAATCATTCATGTACCCCAGGGATACAATTCACTTAGTCCTCATACCTTTTATTGTGCTGCTAAATTTGACTTGCTACTATTTAGATGAGGATTTTATGTCAATGTTTAATGCTGTTAGTCTATAGCCAACTTGTGTGGAGTCTTTGGATATTGTTTCAGGGGAGTGCTAGCCCCAAATAAATTTGTATATGCTCTATCTTTTTTTTTATTTTAAGTAAATTTATGAAGAATTGATATTAAGTAACAAAAAATAATTGGTGAAATTCCCCCACTGCAATGTTGTTGACCTTGCTTTTTCTTCTTGGGGAGCTTTCTGGTTTCTAATTACTAGTTCCTAGTTACTCATTGTAATATATTGGGATTTCTTTATCCTTTGTGACTCTCTTTTGCTGAATTTTATTTCTAGAAATGTTTATTTCTTCTAGATTTTCAAAATTATTAGCTTATAATTTTAGAGTACTCTTTCATAAGCTTTTAATTTGTCATCAGTCAGTATATTTTCTGTTTTCTGAGTTTCATTACCTTATTATTTGAATGAGAATATGAAGAATTTTGCAAAATTTTCTGATATTTTTAACAAAATTTTTAGTTTTATTGAGTCTTTTAATTATACTCTTGGTCTCAAAATTTAAATTTCTTCTATGTCCCTTTCATTATCCCCTTCTGCTAACTTTTTTCTGGTACTTCGGAGCATGAAGTTAAGCTTTAGAATTGAAAATTTTCCGTTTTTGAAGTGGGCATTTGCACCAAATATTTTTCACTTAACTGTACCTGCTACATCTTAAATTCTTCCAGGCTTGCCATGTTCATGTTCTACCATCTTACTGACCACCCTTTTCTATAAAATTCTTGAAATCATAGTATGAGAGTCTTGCTTTAATACACAAAACCTTTCTAAGCAAAGCACAGTCCTTTTAGGTCATAAATACATTGAATCTGTACTGAATGTTTAAGCATAGGCAATTAAAAGCACAGAGCAACATGTGATCTTTCACTGGCAAGGCAAAGACTTAGTAAAGCATACTCAGAGCTCAAAACAAATAATGTATTTTAATTAATCAATTTATCTTGAAAAATCTTACTTGCCCAGGAAAACATACTAAAGAATTTATTTTGACATTTTTTTATGCTAACAAAATACAATACTTTTGAAAATGTCTAAGTATGCACTGAATGATTTGTAGGTCTGCTATGAGTTTCATAGATCTTCTTCACTAGATAAAGTTCATGAAAGCTCAAGCTTGCTTAGCCTTCAGTTATTCACCAACAGGTACATATTAACAACGTATTGGAAAATCACCAAACATCTAGTCAACGTTGCAGCCATGAGAGTCTAGCCATTGGTATAGCCAGAACTAAAGCCATACTCTAGGGTAAAGAACTGAAGAGAAGACAGGGCAATGGCAGAGTTCTCATTAATAGTTATATTGCAGTCCTTACCATCCCTAATCTTAGTCTAATCCCTTTTACCTTGAAACTCCCAGGTTCTTCTGGGACTCAAATAGTTATTCCAGTATATCTTAATAAAACCGAAACTTGACTCCTCTTTCCTTTGTTACAGGATGTACCAGAGTTAAACTCCTTGAAAATTAAAATACTTTTCAATGCCCTAGAATTGAACTGTTTGAAAAATATTTTTCAATGAGGTTAGCAGTTTTAACTGAATGTCCTAGCGCTTTCAAATCCAGCTACCTTTTGTATTCTTATCTTATTTTTTCCCTTCTGTTTGTATTTTTTATTAAAATTCATCAGGGAGATACCCTAAACTAGGTTTAGAATTTTACTCAAAATTAAATGAAATGAGAGACATGAGAAAAATAGAGAAGGCTAAAAATGAAGAATGGTAAAATAGTAAAATTTCATGTAATAAATAATCTTAAATTAAACCTCCTAGATATTTGATCTCTTGTAGGCCTGGTGGCTTTTTCACGTTATCCAGGTGAGCCTAACTACCATATTAATAGTGATTTGACTAATTTGTCATAAAATTAATACATACAATATGGACCAGTGAATCTTAAAATTGTGTTAACACCAAACATTTCTTTACATTAAAAAGTACTCAAGAACTGTCATGAAAATTTGCCTTTGACAGATCTGATCTAGGTATACCTTCTACTTCAGATTAAGAAATTCACAGAAGAAGGAGCTTTTTCTCTCTCACATTAGTCCCCCTCCCATTTATTGTTGTTCCAAGATGTTCCTTTTCTCCATTAATGAGATTATCACCAATAAACAAAGGTTATCTATCTCATCATTTTAAAGGGAAACTGTCTTAAGTCCTACCAATCAAATCCTATTGTGAAATTGATATTAGTGGATTATAATGACTTGTTTAAATATACTTTTCAGAGTTTCCAAGTGTTCATGTGTGAAGAGAAAGAAGACTATTCATCCTTACTACTGGGATACAGTATAGAAACTCTGTTGTCATTTTTACATTTATTATTACCATGATAATTCTAAAATAACCCAATTACCCATATTAAAAGTAGTGGAATTAAAAGAGATCAGCTAAATGGTCTATTGTTCAACAGCTGAATTGGCTATCCTAAAGGCAGTATCCAAATAGTAAGCCTCTAGGCCATTCTACCTCAATATTTCTATAATTTGAACCCTCTTTAATAACATTAAAGTGGCATAAGTCATTTAATGTGAAAAGCTTATGAGAGTTACCATGCCATGAAAACAGTGTTCATGTGTTTAATAAATAAAAAGTTATGTTGTTTAGAAAGAATTAAATTAACAGGAATAATGACACTTTATAATATTTTCTGGGGGGGGGCATTGTATATTTCAGAACATAGAAGAACCTGAAACTTAGGAACTGGAGAGATGGCTCAGTAGTTAAGAGCACTGGCTGCTATTCCAGAGGCCCTGAGTCCAATCCCAGGAACCACATGGTGGCTTATAACCATCTGTGATAAGATATGGTACCCTCTTCTGGCCTGCAGGCATACATGAAGAAAGAACACAGTATACCTAATAAATAAATCTTAAAAAAAAAAGAATCTGAAACTTTAGGGAAGTAAAAATTATATCAAAGCAAGGAAACAGTGGCTTTTATAGCAGACACGAGCATCTGAAAAAATGAATTAAAAAATCAAGAAAAAGCTTTAGGAAATGGCTTCCTCGTAAAATAGTTCAAAAGACAAACTGGCTCTCTGAGCATTAGGGTAATGTCTTCTGCGTTTGTCTTAGGGCCCAAGGGCCGCCCAAAGCTGGGAAGAGGTGACAAGAAACAAATTGTGGCCTTTTTCGTCTGCAAGAAGGGTCCACAAAGGACAAGGAAGCATTGTGGGAGTCCTGTTGGGGTGAGAAGTACCGGGAAAATCACTGCTTCCAAGTATATTAAACATGGATTTCTGAAAGGGGCAAATGCAGTTCTGGACAACTATAAAATAATACTATTTTAAAAACATGAAGCTCAAATTTATTTATTAGACTTGTTCACCATGAACCATATATAAATACAATAAATATATGTAAGTATCACATTCACAAGGAATGAAATTATCTCAATAACAATACAGTCATTATTATTTTGACTTTAAAAGATGGGTGTGATTTCACTAATGAAGTTTTATTCATTTCAGTATGAAATAGTATAAAGAACTAAAGAATTAAGAATTCATTGACTGCCATGGAATCAAATATTTAATAACATTTAAACAAGTCCTTAGCAGTGGCATATTCACATTGAATGTGGCAAAAAAAAATAGACCTATACTACTTTCTGATAGAAAAGGTATTAGTGTTTCCCCTAGCAATTATATTAAATTGTTATCACACCAAGGTCAAGACTCATAGCTCATATTGAACAGACTGAAAGGATATAGGCTGGTATAGAACAGGTATCCTCACTTTATGAATAAAGGACTTTGGGTTATTAACTTGGAATCATATTATAGTTTGGCTTTGAAAATGTATGCCACCTTAAACTAGTTTCACCATCTTCATAACTTAGTTTTTTGTATCTCAGAAGAGCAATTATGTTACCTACTTCACCATCTTCCAAAGGTGTAAGGATTACCTTGGTGCTGTCCATAAAATAAGACATTTAACCTGCAGTCAATAATGAAGGTGACAGCAGCTATTAAAGTGGAAAGAATTCTGGCCTTGACTCAGCAACACAGGACATGTGGAATTGTCACTAACCTTCCTCTGTGACCTTAGATGAGTCAGGGTGTCTCAGGGCACCATCTCTCCCTCCATAGAGAAAGATTTATATTCTGTCTCTTTGTACACAGAAGGTCTGTCACCTAGGAGATGGGGGTAGCTTTGTTGATGAAGTGCTTGACATGAGTTTTGACCCTAGAACTTACACAAACGAAGCTGAGGAACTTGTTATGGGCCTTGTCACAGTGCTAGAGATGCAGAGGCAGGAGAATTCCTGTCGTTGTTGACCTGTCAACCTCACTGAACCTGTGACCTTCAGGTTCAGTGACAGACACAAAGAGGAAGTGTGTGTTGCTGTTTTTAATTCATTCTTGTATGTGCACCTGCACACACACCTGCATAGCAGTATGCACAGGCAAACACAAAGTTTCTGCCCCCCAACAAACACCCCCATACACAAAATGGGGGTTATGTGATATACATGTTTGTATCTGTTCATTAAAAACTAAGAAAATCTGTTCATTTCCAGGTGGATGACATTAGCAGAAGTATCATCCATTGACAGAAACAGCATATATTATCGGTTAATGTGGCAACATTTTGAAATAGAACTGAAGATGAGTAAGGATCCAAAGCATTTGTCTTGAGCTTTGCAGACTAATAGAATGCTCATGTATGCCAACTTAAGTATTCAGAATTGAGCATTGGCCAGAGGTAGAATTTATGATTTATTTAAGTCAATACTGAAGCGCAGACTCCTCCCATACCAGGTGCCACCACCTTCCTCCTCATACCCCTTGCAGTCTTGCAATTATATATCAAGGAGATCCTTAAATAGAAAGAGATAAGTGTTTGTGGGGCTGATCTTTTATATATAATTGGAAAAGAAATATTCATGAAAGCAAAATAAATTAACAAAGACTGAGGTGTTTACTTGCCATATTCTGTTTATCGAACACTTCCCTGTGTGTGTGTTTGTGTGTGTGTGTGTGATGTAATAGATAGATATGCAGGAAACTTTGTCTTTAAGAAGGAAGTGCATGCTTAAAACAAGAGGGGGTGGAAGGAGGGAACGTAATCTGAAGGGAAGATATGGACAGTTTTGTGCACCACTGAAGACTGTCAGTCAGAGGCCCAGGAGGTTAAAAGGGTGAGGACACAGCAATGTTCACATCCTCAGAAGGCATCACTCCTTTGCATTAGAAACATTATGACCCCATAATTATATGCACCCTGATAACACCAAGTTCTTTGTCTAGTTAGTATTTAATAAACTCTTCTGGGTATTTGAATTTGGAGATTTATATTTTGACATATTTGGGAACATGAAATAAGGACTCAATTGTGTTAGGACTGGGAAGGATATGGGCTGCCTGCTGTCAAGATGAATAGAGCCTACACTTGGTCAGCTCTGCTTTTCATAGTATGGATTGACAAGACCTGTTCATTCCCAGAAAGATGACAGAAAGACATGACTTCCCCCGCCCCTTGATTCTGACCTGGTCTGGTCCAACTTCTAGATCTATATACACACTTCATCTGCTTTCTGTTCTAAAAGGCTCCATAGTCTAAGGGTTCTGTGGATCTCTGAGTGGCACTCAAAAGAGATTTTTATTGTTTGTTGAAAGTTGAGTGATGGTGCAGTGAAAACAGTGGACAAGATGGCTATGGTGTTTGTGATCTAAACTGGAGATTAATTTTTTAGCTCCTAAAGTATAGAAGACAATGAACCATAGTAACAATGGAGTGATTCAAATTAAAATATGAGTCCACATTCTCTTCTTTGGTAAATGTAGTAATAATGAAGAAGGCTAGCTGATGTGGGATTCCCCTCTGTATGCTGTAAATACCATTGGTTAATAAAGGAACTGTTTTGGGCCTATAGCAGAGCTATAGAGGAATAGAGCTAGGTGGGGAAAACTAAGCTGAATGTTGGGGGATAGAAGGCAGCTGGCCTGGATCTGAAAAAGCCTGGGATAAAACCGGCCTCGCTGAACATAGTGGAAAATTAGGACTACTGAGAACTCAAGAACAATAGCAATGGGTTTTTGATCCTACTGCACGAACTGGCTTTGTGGGAGCCTAGGCAGTTTGGATGCTCACCTTACTAGACCTGGATGGAGGTGGGTAGTCCTTGGACTTTCCACAGGGCAGGGAAACTTGATTGCTCTTTGGGCTAACGAGGGAGG
>NW_026067944.1:26669537-26708101 GCF_014885135.2 Alexandromys fortis
GAGGGAAAGAGAATATGGGTGGTATTATTTTTTTAAATGCAATGACGTTCTCTCTAAGGAAGCATTTCATTGTATGAGCTATATTTAAGTTTATCTGAGCCTTATCAGTTGTTGGATATCTACAGTGCTTCGCCTAGGAGGTATGAGATCATTCTAACCCTAGAATTCAGTAAAACTTTTTGTAGCAAAAATAGGATACTTTATGATCTCACCCTCTGATTCCAGTGATCTTTCTATCTGTTCTCAACACCTTCTCAACTTTTAAAATTCCCTTATCTAATTTTCCGATAGCTAATGGTAAAAAAAGAGAAAGAATATAGGAAGTCGTAATGGGAGCTCTCTCTTCTGTCTGCTATCCTTTCCCCTTCTATTCTACCCAAAGCATCATGAATAAACTATGTTCTTTTGATGGTCTGATATTCTCCTATGCCTCTTGATCTTATTTCCTATATTGTGAGGACTTCCTTGGATATCTCTCTTACTAAAATCTTCTTGATCTTCCATCAGGGAGGGGAAGAGAAGTTTCTCTCCCCAACCCTGTGAAATTTCTCATGTGGCATTAGAACATTCCATTTTGTATTATAATTCTTTATTTACAGCTGCTGTTAAAATTTCTAGATTCTCAGCTCTTTGAGAGCCTGTTCAACGTCATACTCCACCCAGCATCCAACTTACAGCTTGGTTGCTGCTGTTATTTTTATTCAAAATAGAAGTTCAACGAGGGAACGTATCAGGGTGAGTCAAGAAAGCAGCGGTAATGAGACTGTTAAACAGGAAATGTAATGACAACGTTGAGCGTGATGGAATGCCCATCAAAGTGTAATGATTCATTCTTGAGTTCGAAACAAAGGAAGCATATATGTTTAAAGGGCATTTTAGCTGGTAAAAAAGTCACAGAGGCATTCATTATTATTATAGTGACCCTTATTACAGAAAATTGGCATTTCTATCTAAATGGCACTCTATAAAATTAGATTTTTCAATAACATATTAAGCAAAAACACTGTTCTTGTAGGTTAAATCTGAGATTCTTCTGAATAAAGGGAATGAAGCAGAAAATTCTGAACTAAAATATAGTATTGATTTGACATTAAGCTTAATGACAAACAAGGAATGAGTGCTGTGGGCAAGAAAATAATAAAATAATTATATTCCTTTTGAATTCCTCTTATCGAAGTAAATTATAATTTTGATTAATCTTGAAGTATACATAATTGGAAAACCTTATTTTATGTATAAAAATATTTAAATCATATCTAAGTGGCTTAGATAACAAGAAGCTAGTCAGGAAGACAGGAAGACATGAGGGAAGAAGGCATCATATATCTTGAATAAAGTTCAGAAGGCAGAAACCACAGCAAGCTTCCATTCTGGTTTTAGCTAAATAAATTGATATTTAGTAATGTATGGCTATTATGCCAGCAAGAGAAAATAAGCAACTGTAATAACAAAATAAAATTTGACTTCTAAGTACCTTTTTATTTGGACACACAGTTTTTACACTAGGTATGATGAGAATGCATTTGTGTCAGGATCATATGGTCAGTGTGGCGAAAATGGACAAAAGCGTGGAAAGCCTCTATTATAAGGTGAAAAACAGGTCCTGGAGAGATGGGCCAGTGTTTTACAGCACTTGTTGCTCTGGCAGAGAGGCGGGTTCAGTTTCCGGCACCCACATTGCAGCTAACAACTATTTATGGCTCCTCTTCTGGGGGTTCAACCCTGTCTTCTGACCTCTACAGGCACCAGGGACACACATAGTGCACATGCATACATGCAGGCCGGATGCTCGTAGCCGTAATAGAAATAAATGCAAAAAGATTTTATCCAAGCAAGAAATGTTGAAGTCCTTAGCTCAATTGTGATTAATTTGCTTGTAAATACAAGAGCTTGTTGATATGTCCGTGTGAGAAGAAGCAGCTTAATTTATTTACAAGACATCCTTAAGTTTTCTCACGCATCCACTTATTCTTTCTTTTGATCCAAATAAAATTTGAATAGCACTGACAAAGTTAAACAAGACCTCAGTTTCTAGTAGGCTTGCATTCGTTGTGGGCAAAACGTAGTAAAACAGCTGCTGTAAGAATTAATTATGTATCTCACGAGCGGTCGGTACATCATTGCATAATATCTACAGCCATGGAGGGGAATGCTCTCTGAGGGAAAGTGATCATTAATGCCTGATACAATAAAGCCCTTACTTTTTACTTACTTATCATGTTAGGGAAGACATCTTCTGGAAAAGAGAAAAAAAAAAAAAAACAGAGAAATAAATTTCATTGGTGATTGAATACAGTAACTTAAAGAGCAGAGAATATTGAAGTGTAGGGTTCACAGAGGGACCCCATCAGCAACTCTGAAACAATATTTGATGTTTCCGGTGCTGATCTGTCATAAGTAGCAGCCCTTGGACGTGGAGGGCTCGTCGGCAGAGTGACAGAAGCATAGTGTCCAGCCTTGTCCTCGTCAATGCTATCCTCTGTAAGTTTGGTACACCTACTCTCCAGTCTACAGAACCACACTGCAAAGAAGGCAAATCTCTTAAAATATTGCTTTAGGAACAGATTTGAAATTGAATCTGAAACAAAGGAACCCACATAAAGAGTGACTTCATGTTTCCACTACCTCTACACTGCAAAAGAAAAATAAACTCCAACTTTTTATTCCTTCTTCTTCAACTACAACTATCTGATCTTTTCTCTACTGTGACGCAGAACTTGTTCTTTTTTTTTTTAACTTAATAAAACCCAGAGACAGACTTTTATGCATATTCATGTACACTTGATTAATAATTGATGAGAAGGCCTGGGGCAGGTGGTAGAGAAGAAAAAAAATCTTTAGCAGGGAGCAGGATGGAAGAAGATCTCTCACTAACCTCCTTCCCAGGGGGAACAGAAGCAGAGAGTAAAAGGCAATGGGGTTGGGGGAGGCAGGCTCAAAGCGGAATGTCAGAGCACAATGCAGGCTCCATGATTTACATATTTAATTGCTTCCTGTCTTTAGCAGTTGGGCTCTGTGCTTCTGACACATTCTCTGGGAAATTCATCTTAAGACCAAAAAAAGTGCACAGCGTAGGAGGGAAAACCAAGCTGAAGCCTGCAGGGTGTCCTAGGGGCTGAGGAAGGGCCATTACCTTTGTCACGCTCTCAGACTGTCTAGTGGCTCTAACGCAGCTATACCCAGGACCAGTCTCCCACAGACAAGACAGCATTGTGATGGTCAGGCCAGGCTGGGCCAGCACCTTGAACCTGAGTTTAAGAATTAGCTAAATATATCCTTATTGTACTGTCTCACTATATATCCTGTTTTCCTAAATTCATGGGCCACGTAGGGTTTTCAAAACATTTTCCCTGAGGTCTTCTGATGTCAGTGTTCTTATTTCTGTTTTTTTTTTTCTCATGAGTATATTCAAAAATGAAGAACTCACGTGTCTTGTCCAAACACTGCTGAAGATGGAAGCCATTTGAGAAAGCAACCTGCCTGGAGTCTAGAATAGGACAATATGTTCCCAGCAGCAGATAACACAGTGTGTGGGGGCAATGCACACAGGGAAGTTTCATGTTCCTACAAAGCCGCAGATCACTGATTTTGTCTCGATTTTCCAGTGTTATCACATGACATGCTTATGATACTAGAAGTAATATGTCACCTAATTGAGTCACACAAAATTCAAAATTTGAAAGTGTCATGTGAATATTCACTATGAGCAATATTATTTACAGAACTTCAAAGCCCTTATCAAATTCCATGGAGTATTATAGATTAAGCCAGTGGTCTATGGAGAGAGGAGTAATTTGAGTCTCTTGATGCCACATCAATAACAATAAGTCCCAAATTTGCAAGGATATTTTGGAACACTGCTTTTTTTTTCATGACTATATCTGAGCCGAAGTCAGTGTGGTGCAATTTCTGACTGCAATACTGTAAGGCAAGAGCTGTAAACTGGTTGTGGGACGAGATGAAGAATAAGCAATACACAGAAGAACGTGAGTGATCGCGATCAGAACCTTGGTCTTGCCATCCTCTCAGCACCACACAATGTACTTTAGGCCATGCTTTTCTAAGTACAAAATCTGATACTGAGCACTTTCCCATGTGGACTGTGCCAGTGGGCCAGGCCAAGGTTCATTTTTCATCATGGTTTTTCCTATGCAGAAGATAATCGTTTATTTATGATCTTGGTAGTGAAAATCAAAGTAATATTTAAAAAACAATGGCAGTTCTGGCCATTCTCATTTTCTGTTGTGAAGGCAATGATAAATAATAAATGAAAAGTTGATGCATATTTTAGCAGAAATGAATCATTGTAAAAATATTAACTACTTATTTATTAATACTTAACTACTGTATATAGTACTTACTGACAAGTATGAAAACAAATTATTGTTTCCTTTAGTTCCTTGAAATATTCAAGGAACCAAAGAAAGAATACTCCAATTTTCTCAGATGTTACTACCAACATTATAGGTGGAACTACCTTTTCATGAGTCCTTACTTGACATTATCAGCGGCTGAATATTGACTTTTATTTGAAGGCTTAAATGGATAACTGTGTAGAAAATCATGAGTTTTACCTCAATCCCTTACTTTCACAATTTACATTTTAAAAGTAACTTCATTAGAGCTTAGTTTCACATGTGGTTGGGCCCCAGAAACTAAGACTTAAGAATAAGACAACTCAATGCTATTTTTTTGATGTTTTTGAAATCCTTGTGTCTGTGCTTCTCATCTAACCAATTGACCAAATAATGGTTCAGTTTCTGCATCATTACTGACTCCCTGTTCCCCGCACATGACTAATACCAAAACAATTGCTTCTCCTATAAGAATATTTGATCTTGAGGATATTACTATTATTATTAGTAGTAGTAGTATATGTGATATATTGTGAATTTCATCATGTAAACAGAGTCTTCACTTCCCTGTTTTGAATTTGGATACTAAAAACAAGTCTCTTTTGGACCTTCTGTGTCAGATGGGCTGATCTCATTTTAGATTCTAATTTGAAGCAGTTCTGTACCATTGCAATGGATTTCCTCAACCCTTTTCTCCTGTGTGGGCTGGGTTTCAGTGGCAGCTGAACCTTCATGCTACCCCTTCCTTCTCAGTGACTGCTCACCCACGTCTTCCAAATCATAGGACAAAACCAAGATGTTCATTTGAAATTTAAACATTTAAGAGAATCCGTTAACTTTTCTAGTATACTCATAATGATGCTGCAAGATTTTACTTTTAGGTTTTTTATTTTTAATTTTTCTTGAAAATATTTTTTATTGATTATTATTGAGCTCTACATTTTTCTCTGCTCTCCTCCCTGCCTCTCCCTTCTCCATTCACCACTCCCCCAAAGTCCCCATGATCCAAATTTACTCAAAAGATCTTGTCTTTTTCTATTTCCCATGTAGATTAGATCTATGTAAGTCTCTCTTAGTGTCCTCATTGTTGTCTAAGTTCTCTGGGATTGTGGTTTGTAAGATTTTTTTTTTTTTTTTGCTTTATGTTTAAAAACCACCAATGAGTGAGTACATGTGATAATTGTCTTTCTGTGTCTGGGTTACCTCACTCAAAATAATGTTTCCTAGCTCCATGCATTTTCCTGAAAAATTCGAGATGTCATTATTTTTTTATGCTGTGTAGCACTCCATTATGTAAATGTACCACATTTTCCTTTTTCATTCTTCTGTCGAGGGGCATTTAGGTTGTTTATCTGAGCATTGTGTCTGCCTGCATGCATGTCACAACAATGTGCAGTACCTACGGCGGCCAGAAGGGGGTGACAAAAGCCATATATCTGAGCATACAAGTGTCTATGAGCTGTCCTGTATGTAGGAGCTGGGAACTGAACTCAGGCCTCCATCAAGGAAAGAAAGTGCTCTTAACTGTTGAGATATCTTTCCAGTCCTGTAAATATTTATTTTATGAAAAATAATTTTTTTCCT
The DNA here is from genome assembly GCF_014885135.2 of Alexandromys fortis. NCBI lineage: Eukaryota > Metazoa > Chordata > Mammalia > Rodentia > Cricetidae > Alexandromys > Alexandromys fortis. The sequence goes on from NW_026067944.1 coordinate 26,675,477, forward strand.
GTCTGTGACAATACTTTACCTGCAAACCAGTTTTTCCTAGGGAACTTACAGTTTTCCAGAACTTATTCCTTCCCCATTCCATATGGGACACTTTGTGATCATAGCTGTGGGTATTACACAGGCAAATCAGAAAATCAAAAGAGTTCAACGAGCTAGTAGACTAAGTCTGACTGTGAATTACATTCACATTAAATGCCTTTAAAAAGGAAGTTCCCCTTGATTTCCTGTTTAATTTCCGAGGCAGTGTAACCAAGCATGGAGTCCAAGAATGGATATAATTTGAGAATCCTCTGTCTTTAGAAGAATGAGGACATTTCAGAATCACTGGCTTAAGTGAGTACCTATTATGTATTTTTACATGCAATCCAATTTTACCTTTGATGCAATTTTTAATATTCTTAATATTAAATAAATAATATTTAATAAACAGTAAAAAAACATACTGTTTATTGCTTGTTGTATTTAAAAACTGATACACAGAATTTTTCCTTAACAGATGCCAGTGTTATTAGACTCACAAAGAATGCTTGTAATTATTTCAAGAGAAGAGGAAATTCTATGATTTAATTTAGTTAAGGAACAGAAACATATCAGAAGCTACAGTGGAACAAAGCAGCCGGCAAAAGAAAGTGGAATTCTGCATTCTCTGTGCTAAGAACTGATTGGCTATCGGTCGCAGGGGAAGAAAGGCAATGCAGAAAGGAGCCAAAGACACACGTGGGAAAGCACAGCACCGTGCTATCTAGAAAACCCTGAGTACAAACACTGAAAACACCATTTAGAGAGCGGAGGATATTGCAGATACAGTCAGACAACAATGCACCTTTCCTTCCAACACAGCTTCCTCCAACACAGCACTAAGTCTCACTCTCCTTCACTGTCACACAAAATATGGCTCTACACATATTGCAGGCACATATTACTGATAAGTCAAAGAAAAAAAAAACTATACACAGTACCAGGTCATACAGGAGAAGAAATGTAGGTCTATGCGCCAGAGCGTACCACTGAACACTGATTAAAAAGTTCTTTTCTATCCATTATCTATTCTAGTTTGGAAACATAGGTCAGGGGAAGCTGTATTAGGCTTTCAATGATAGCAAAATAGTGATGATCCCTCATGTGAAAAACTATGATGAGAACAAAACAATGTGTCATCATAGCTGAATGTGGACACTCTCAGATGAAGAAGTATCAAATATTATTCACGATCAGTAAACAGGTAAAATTTGTCCACAACTAAATTTTAGTCTACGCAACAATTATAACTTTCATTGGACCCCATCTAACAAGTGTAACAAGATAAATGCCATGTACCGTCTGCACTATAGTAGCATGACTCCCATGTGCTACACACTGTGACAAGGTCTGGAGCACATATTCTCTTGAGTGGCTCTCTGAACATGACTAAATTTGAGATTTCAGAAGAGATCGATGTCAAAATGGAATTCAGTAGTGGATGCCTCCAGATTGAAGTATGTAGAGGGAATCTTGATTCAGCTTTTGTTTGGCCTAAGATGTTGATATACTGTCATGCTCTTGTGTTTCTCTCCATCCTATGTCTTTTCCACTCTACTGTTTCAAGTATTGGCTATTTAATAAAATTACTCTTACACAGTAAAATCGTATTTTATGCAATCCTTGTTTTTATTCTTTAATAAATAAAAACAAATGAATGTGTGCGTATGGTATATGTATGTGAGTGCAGGTGACCTCACAAACACGGAGATGGTGTCAGACCAGTATAAGCTGAAATTTATGGTAGTTGTCCACCACAAAGCATGGGTGTTGGAAAGCAAATTTGGATATTCTGCAAGGGCAGTGCATGTGCTTAATCACTGAGCCATCTCTCCAGGTCCCAGCTGGAACCTTTCTAAGCCAATTGTGTATGATCTCATTACAGAGTAAGTGTAAATAAGATGTGTTTCCTTCACGTTTTCAGTTCTTAATCTAGTGGGCAGTACATGTAATTTTGCCCATACTTTCTTATTTAATCCTCTTTGCATTCTCTTAAACATTTCTTGAACTCCTCTTTTCGGCGTTTACACTTAGTGATCAGGAAGGCATAGCTAATAACCAGTCTTCTGCTGTCAAACACCTGGTTTGGCAGGGACTGCCTGAGGATGGGTTTGTTAATATCAATGTAAACGAGGGTGTTCTCAAAGGAAATATTTCAAAAATGAGGCTCACAGGAAAACATTGCATTATGGACCAAGGGGCAGAGCAGAGTAATTCTGGAGCTTATTCCTTCCCCAAGGGGGGGGGCGGGGTAGATGACTTTCTGTTTTCCCAATGTTGCCAACAGTAGGATTTTAAGCCAAATACAGAAGAATTTAGGTTGTCAACATGTCATCATTAACAGTTAAGTGAGCTAACAAAAACAATATCCTTGGCTGCTTGATTCTCTGATGTGACAACGATTTGTTCTTTGAGGCCTCTCTGTCTGCATTTGAATTCTGTCTCCAATAAAACCCCTTTATGAATCTTAGCCAAATTACTCTCATTCCCCTGCCTCAGTTTACTCACAAATAAATTAGAGATAGTGATATCACATATCTACTTCATTTGGACTCTTTGAAGATTTAACTCATGCAGTACCTTCTAGGTGTTTTGAATAGTTTGTTTGTTGAGTAATTATTATTATTTCTCAGGATATAAACTAGACTTTTTGTTTGTTTGCTGAGGATTAGTATGTTTTACTTCTTCCTAGTCTTCATTCTTGACAAATGATGAAAAGATGTTGGTGCACTTGGCAGATTCCATTATATAGACCATAAAACACTGGGTGTGCCTTCCTTTTTGGATAAATGAGAAGAAAGCATAGTGATGCATAACTATGAAAATGCAATATAAAACTCATCACAATGTACATCAACAAAAATTAGTGTAAACTGCCATTCTGGGGGTTAGGGTTGTGGCTAAGTGATACTTGACTAGCATGCCCTATCTTTCTTCTATAGCATGACTAAACAACAAGTCCGTAGAAAGGTATAAATATAAAATAAGAAACCTATTGAGCTGGGTCTGAATGTGCATAAAGGTCAGTGGTAGAGTGGATGCCAGCATATACAAGACCCAAGGTTCTGTCTCTGATCCAAAGTAAACGGAACAATGAAACAAAAGAAACAATCAGATGATGACTTGAGAGAGTAACCGGTGATGGTTTTGTTCCACTTCCTACGTTGCAATATGATGCTTCATCTCATGAAACCATATGTGGTTTCTCTCAATGCATTAATCATGCAACTATTTGTACTGAAACACTTTTGATCCTGTAATTTTACTCTTCCTGTGGTTTATTTCCTACTTATTGTTGGGTCCCCATTAACTATAAGTACTAATACCAGTTCTTTTTACAACTTATGGAGATGTATGTATCTGTGAATGTGAATGTTTGTGTGCATTGTGTGAGAGAGAGAGAGAAAAGAGAGAGGGAGAGAGGGGAGACATACACACACACAGAAAGAGAGAGAGAGAGAGAGAGAGAGAGAGAGAGAGATGAGAGAGAGACCTATTGGAACATTACAAATGTGTTCATATTGAATTTATTGAGTTGTTGTCATTTTAGTCATCCTTAGCCTTATTGATTACTAAACTGAGCCATCAGGATTTCAATCACGTTCTAATATACAGAGAAATAGATGAAAACCACTATTTATTAGCTCCCTTTAATTGAAAATGGATAGTAAATACTGTTCTCTAAGGGATAGTCCTCATCTGAATGTTATCTTTCTGTTTCAGTATCTTGAAAAGCATGGTGCAGATTCTCCAGCTCTGACAATCTCCAGCTAGAGCTGTTACATCATTAGTGGTTGTTTCTGAACTAGTGCTTAACATCTAATTCTCTGCTATGCTCTCCTTGACCAATGAATGCACAGACAATGAGAGCCACTCCTTATATAAATATTTTAGCAATTAGATTGTTTCCATTTCAGACACCATTGCATATTTATTAGTGACAACTAATTTGGATTATTATAATTACATCATTTTAAATTACATTTAAAAACCACTGTAATAACATAGTGCAGTAATTCAATCAAAACTCCATAGGATACCTAGAACATGTATGCCATGTATCCCCTGACAAAACAATTGTTATTCGTATTCATCTTGTTTTTTTTTTTCTTTTCTTGTCAGTTCATAGGTATTGCAAGTCATACACTAGACTTATAGCTAGGCAAAGCTCATAAAATCACGGATTACTAGAGAGTCTCATAGGTTTTTTTTTTTCAATGTTCCAATATCTTGCAAACCAGATTTTTCTTTTGATTTCTGATTTGAGTTTTTTCATAAAACCTCAATGTAACACACAAATTGTATTTCTATGTTTTGCCTGGATTCACTATTAAATCAAAGACAAACTAATTTCTCTTGAAATTGGCAGTAAGCTTGCAACATATTCTCTTTAAAGTTTGAGAAATTTGAAAGTATCAACAAAATGGTTGGTTCTCTCAGTTCTAGCTTCATCTAGGAATGCAGCCCTATCGTGATCCAGCCCAAGCCCAGGTAGAGAATAGTTTATATATGAGCTAATCTCTCCTGTATAATACCAAGACAGAAATTAGACTTGTTAAATAGAATTCTATTGGGAGGCGAAGGTCAATGGCAGAACAGTAGACAGTCATACGCAAGGCTGTGTGGGCTTGATCCTCAGCACCATGATACAAAGACAAGTATAGTGAGGGGTCTCTGCTCCTGTCACTCTAGACATTTGGATCTTGATTGTCACAGGATAGAACCCAGGAGTAGGATGTGGTATTTTGCATCATTTAAGAATGAAAAAAATGAATTTTTAAATTAACTAAATCCATGCATTCTTTCAATAATAGTACGTATTTTATAATTTCTATATGTAGTATGCTACTACAAACAATATACCTTATGACAGATTTCAATGAAAGAACCAATGGCAATCTTTAGTTATATGTAAAAGTGGAATTATAACCTATATCTGAAAGATGTGGAGTCTTTCTTATTCTTTAATTATACATCTCTAAATGGTTATGGTCAATGTATATATTTTGACCAGTGTATTAGTCATAACCATCTATCTATCTATCTATCTATCTATCTATCTATCTATCTATCTATCTATCTATCTGTCTAATTCTACCTATCTATCTGTCTGTCTATTTAACTATGCCTTATTAAACATCTCTTCATGCCANCTATCATCTATCATCTATCTACCCATTAATCATCTATCCATCTATCTACACATATTTGTTTTATGATAAGTGTTAATTTTCTCACCTTTTCAAGTAATTTGATTAAATTTATTGTGACTCTTTTATTAATATCATTAATCTTCTCTCCCACTCTGACACTTATTTTTCCTAAAAAGAGGGGAAAGTCTAAAAACTACTTTTGAACTTTCAAAATCTACATTTTCATAGTAACTTCCTGTCAGTTTTTAAAAATTTACTCTTTATTAAATTGAGTAGCAAGGAAGAAAAAAGATAAAATGACATCTGATCTAAGACATTTTCTGGTCCAGTTTAACAGGATATTTCTACTGCCTCTGACTGTGGGTTTATGAACCTCTAGGGAAGACTAGGGACCACCCGAGTTCTAATTGGGCTTTGTTAACCTGATCATTTAAGTGTCTCTTTTTCTAACACATTATTTTCAATAGCTATTATATCTTTTTATAGTCAGGAATAAATTGTTCTTTTATAAAAATCTCTCCCCGCCACCACCACCCCCATCTTTGGAATGGACGTCAAATTTCAGCAAGGCACGTAAAAGCAAATGTGGTTCTTTGTCGGCAAACTGTAAGCTCGGCAGTGACAAGGCCAGTGCCTGCCTAGTGAATGGATTGATCCTCTGCAATGAAGACCAAGGAGGTCTGTTGTGTTTGGGGCGGGGGAGGGATGAGAAGGCTTCTGAAAACCACTAGTCCTGTCCGCAGCAGAGACCCTCTGCCTGTGCTTTGCTCCTTATTTCTATGGGCTTGAAATAATGTCCTAGAAAGCTATCTGTGACGAGTAAAAGGAGCCAGCGGTTCAGTGATTCTGCATATGCCTCCCTGTCTTCCGCAGCAGTCTCTACATCGCTTTTTTACCTTTTCCTTGCACGGTTCTTACTATCTATTGCTTCGTCACTCATTTCTCCCCACTTCTCTAATCCACTGTGGGTTTTTTAAAAATATATATTTCACAATGGTATTAGAAATACCACAAAAAAGCAAAAGGGCTTTTAAAACAACATTAATAAAATAATCCAAAATCACATCTAGTTACTTATATTTAAATAACAAAAACCATCTTTCATCCAGTGCTGAAGATACAATATGAGACTTCTGTCAGAACAGGTAACTGAATAAACCTAGCACACTTGCTTCATTGGTGAAGGTGGTAGTCCATGAGGAGCCTATTAAGGTGCTTTTATCTTTATTCCTGCCTTTATAACAGAATTGATTATGAAGTTTTTTTGAAGGGAAAAAGACATCTATTTTAAAAGGTACTAATTATTGAGAAGCAATTGGTGATGGTTGGTTCCTCTGCTCCAGTTTCAATCACATCAGATGCATTTGGTGATGATGATGATGATGATGATGATGATGATGATGAAGATTGTTATGTATGGTTCAACTAAAACACATGAAATCAAATCCTAGTCTATAGTAGTATCTAGTATAGCCTCAACCCAAATGCAGTCAATACAGGAGGGATGAGCTTGCTCTTGTTTCATGTGTTTTTGTTTAAATGTCGTCTTCACAATAGAGAGTTCTCAGACAGCAGAGTGCCTTCATGAACATAGGTAGATCAGGATGGCCAAGGGCACATGAAGACTGTAGATACTTTGAGTATTACAGAATACACTGTGGCTTCAGTAAGAGAGAAGACAATATTAGGTAAGCCAGATAAAACAGAGACTGGCAAATTAATCTGAATTTCACATAAATAATAAACATAACAAGTATGCGCAAAACAGTGGGAGACACATACACGTGCATGCAAACATATGTACACATGCACACATGCGTATACACTCACTCACACGCACAATCTAACATAATTAGAAAATCTAATTTAACTGTATTCTTATATCCTACTTGCTGATTCTTGGAAGGCTAAGCAGGACCCTAAAATACAACAAAGCAGAGTTTACACATTCTCAGACTTGGAGGCAAATAAAAAGATCACAAGGACAGAATCAGCGTGGGTGGTAGATAAGCCTGAAAAGCAGAAAACTAAACACAATTTTCTTTCTTCTTTCTATAAACTAAGAGCCCATGTTATTTTCATATGTAAAAAGAAAAGTAATTGCTATTTTGTATTATAATTTCAGGTGTATGCTTAATGCAATGGAAGACTTATGAGGTTTTTTTTTAAACATTCTGAAAGGAAAATTTCTAGGAAAATCGTGGGTTCACTAGCTTTTGAACCGAGACATATCTACATGGGGAGTTGTTTTTGTTCCTATCCATACTCATAGTTCTAGTTAGTTCTGTGGACTCTGTTAATGCTGATTTACAAATAGGATTCAACAGGTATCAAAGAATGGCCTCTCAGAGACTATTCCCTACCAAACAAAGCAGGAATCTGTCGCATTACTCTAGATGGCATAATATTTCGTGATCAAGAATTTATATTGAACTTTCTGTTGAAAAAAATGGTCTAGAAATGTATGCTTTTATTTTATCTTTCCTGTAAAAAAACATTGAGCATTTCTTAACTCTTGTTTATAAATTAGTTAACTGTTTTAATTTTCTCTGGTAGCTCCTGGTGATTTCCAGTCAAGTAGATCATTTGAAAGAAATCCATAATGCCAATCACTATAATATTTTTAACCAAAATTCATTAATATTGTATTTACCAAAAGAATTGTGGCAAGGCGGGGAATAATTCTGAACCTTTTCAAGGAAATGATCCTCTGTCCCTTTTAGGCAACCTATTATAGTGTTTCCCCTACTAAATTAATCATTTGGCCAAAAGCCAAAAGATATAAATATATTGCAAGATTAGGGTATTTTATTCTCTGTATTGGAAATGAGATCGTAGACTTGGAAGTCCAAAATATATTGAAAAATAGCAATTCCTTATTCACACATCCAGATACACATCACACATATGCATGGGTGGAAGTGCGCATGCTCATGTGCATGTGTGCACTGTGTGTATGTGTGTGTGTGCTAAACTGAATCTTTCTCAGTGAGCAATATGGGACAAATAAATGGAAGGAAAGATGCCTATTAATCACAAGCACATTAGGGCAAGTAAAGCTAAGAGGATAAGATGAAGCTATCCTCTTATCCTGGGTGAGTGAGTATAGGCAACACTTTATCTGTGAAATGAGATGACATTCTGACTCAATGAAGGGATGGTGGGAATGATGAGTGACAGTGTTATATGGATATTCTTAAAAAATGATGATGCACACCCAGAATGTAATGCAATTATATTGCTTTGTTGGAAACCAAGGAAGGCAAACAAACAAACAAAAAAAAAACATCCTTGCATGCTAACAGGGTAAAAAAGACATGTGAGAATTTGCCTTCCGTCTGTAATCAAACTATACAGGTAGCCAGATGTCAAACTGCTAATGAGAAGTAAGCAACTGAGTTATAGTTTTGCTCATTAAACAAAGAAAGAAATATAGGAGCCAGAAGGGCCAAGGACACCACAAGAAAACTCACAGAACCAACTAACTTGGGATCACACGGGCTCACAAAAATTTAACAGAAAAAAACAAAGCCTGTATGGGACTGATCTGTGCACTCTGCATGTTACAGTTGTGCAGCTTGGGCCTTTTGTGGAACTCCCAACAGTGTGAACGGGGCTGTCACTGACTCTTTTGCTAACTTTTGGGACCCTATTCCTCATATTGGGCTACCTTGCCCAGCCTTCACACAAGGGGAAGTGCTTGGTATTACTGCAACTTGTTTTGTTGATACTCATGTGAGACCTGTCCTGTTCTGGATGAAGATACAAGAGGAGGAGATTGGGAAGGGAGGGAGCAGGAATGGTAAGGTAGGAGATAGGAATTGGAAGGGGAAGATAGGGAAGGCTGTGGCTGGGATATAAAATAAACAGAAGAATTTAAAGAAAGAAAAGAATAACAAGTAATTATTAAAACTGGCACTAAAGTAACAAATCTTTTTACTTTTATAGTATTTTTATTTATTTTAAAATTATATTTAATTATTTGTGTGTCTGTGTGTGTTTCTTTGTCTGTGTTTAAAAGTGCATGGAGCCCTGAAGTCAACACTTGGTATCTTCCTCTCTCACTTCTATATCTTATTTCTTTAGACAGCCTCGTTTACTGAACCTAGAGCTAGCTACCTGATAGGTTTGACTGATGGTCAGCAAGCCCAGGGATCCCCCTGTCTCCACATCACTAACACTGGAACCAAAGCTATACCATGCTGCAATAAGTTTTTCCATGGTTACTGGTAACTCATCTCAGGTCTTTGTGGTTGGGGGGAAAAGTTTCTTGTCAAAGTGTTCAGTCCAGAAATTTTCACCACCACAGAGAAATATGTATGAATTAAAGGGTTCAATTCCATTGCAATATTGGTATTTTCTTCATTTTGGCAACTTTTTTTATCCTGTACACATATATAAACATAAATATACTATTTTTAGTTAATATTTATATGTAACTATTGTTTTTTATGTATTTTATGTTTTTTATGAAAATTTTATAGCCTGGATTTTATTCCACATGACCAGAATTTTATTTCTAAGAATAGACATTTAAGAAATATTTTTGTTATTTGGATGAATTCCTCAGTAGAGACTTGATAATGATATTTTTTATTTGTTTTGTAAAGAGCCTTATTAATTTCTCGACACACGAGAAAAACTAATTTTAAATTTGTTGTGAAATTATTTCATGATTAAAAAGGTCAGTGCATGGAATTTGATAAATATTTACCCAGAAATCCTTATTGAATGAATCCATATGGGGTTTATATATGGGGTATTACTTTTCCCACTCCAGCTCTTAAGAGTAGTTAATAGACACACTCTTTTAATTTTTTTTAAATCTAAGGATCCTTATCTTAGGTATTGTGGATGTTAAGATGGGATGTATATAGGGTGCTCTGGCTTACCAGTATATCCCTAAAACCCAAGATCAGAATAGATCATCAACACTAAGCATAAAGTTTTAGATTCCTGCATTCATTCTCTGGACAATTCATTATGAGTAACTCCCTGAGAAAAGTTTTTTTTTTTTTTTGAATTGAGTGAGGGAGATGTACACAAGAGGGCTCCAATTTGGTGATCAATGGGAAAATGTTTATATGTAATTGTTAGTCCAATTTCTGCTGTTAATAATAAAGACATACATCAAATCAGTTACAAAAAATTGATTTTACTCAAGCTTACCATTCTGTGGCTATGTTCCAGTAACACAACTAGTAATGGTCTTATGTCTAGACTCCCAGACAATGTGGAGGATTACATGGAAGGTGCCAGGAGCAAGGGCCACGTGTATCTATCTGGGCTGGGGATAGTTTGGGATGGCTATATTTTATGGAGTTACTTGTTGTATAAAACTCCATGAAATTAGTAGTACACACTAGGGATTTGTGGGAAAGATGACATCAGAAGAGGTGACATCTTTTATTTGATGGATTTTAGAAAAAATACTTTCTCTGCATCAATGCACATGTATGACATATATATGGTGACATGACATATATATTCAAAATACTGCCTGAATGTAATGGTATTTCATTTGATGGGGTAATTTAGTTCTTTCTGCTTGTTTTAACAATAGAAGCAGATAATAAAAGGCATATGATAACATAAAGATTAACAACAACAAAAAAGAATTTTTCTCATTTAATGGGATCAACAAGAAAGACTCAAAAGTGAGAAAGGTGATAGAAAAAATGATCAAAGTGTGCTTTATTCTTGGAAAAATTATGCTAAAAAGATGTCATTTATTCTATATAATTAATTTTAACAAAATTATATCACATGCTTGATTGTAAAAACTAATTCTTAGATCAAACTGAAGTGGACACAAGCCAATCAAAGAGTAATTTTCAGTTAGTACAAATACACACTTGGGTGTGCAAATATCCCTAAGTATAAATGATATATCTATTCTCAAGTACCTATAATAGGAGCCCAAAGGCAAATTTTAAAGTAAAACCTGTGTTTTATTGTAACTGGCATTTCAGCTATTACAAGTGACAACCTTCTCTAAATTTTGATTATTGAAACTAAACCAATGTAGAATCTGGACTCAAAGACAAAAAGTAAAAGAAATTGGTAATTCAGAGCATTTAATAGGAGCCATATATAAAGTCAATTTAAATTTGAATTTTTTATACATGCATATGCACACATATATGCAACAACCTGGTACATAGTTTCTTTAAAAAATTTAAATAGTGCTATCAATATCATAGGAAGAGTGAAGAATATATTTGATCTACTAGAGAGATAAAAAAAGAAAGCAAAGTAAATTCATCCATTCAATAATAACCGCTATCAAGGCTTTTGCATCCTAAGACAATGGTAATGGACCTTTCTTAAAATAGGCTGTCCAAGGCAGTTCTTTCATGAAGTGTGGCAGAGATATGACAGATGAAAAAAAAAAACCAAAGCCAAGTCTTAAACTGAAAAAATAATGTTTTTTTTGGTTTGTAGTGTATGTATATGTGTGTATGTATATGTATGAACACACATCTGTATACACACACACATTATAAACATAGAATTCTTTGTTTCTAAGAGTTTTCTATTTCTTTACACAGTTAAAAACATGACCTCTAGGACGACAGGGGCCTTCAGACTGAGCTGGGTAGAGATGATGTTCTTAATGGTGCATTGGTGAGATCACGTTTCCAGGCTCTACAGGGGACACTTGGAATTAGGATGTGTGGCTAGATCCTGTAGAGCATACTGGGCCTGAGACCTAAAGAATTTATTGCTAAACTGGATATTCAAGTGTATAAAAATAGGTATTTTTACAAATACCCCAACTGAAATGAGTCAATGGCACTGAGGCAGGCAAGATTATTTTTTTTATGAGTGTGGGTACCACTTTGGAATAGAATTGGGGGTTCATTTTAGAATTTTTAAAAGACACGATCTCAGCATATTGTTCATTCTACATTAGAATGCACAAAATATCTCACATTGGCCTTGAATTCAAGATCCTGTTTAGCCTCTTGAGTACTGGGATGCTCAGCCATTTTTGCACACTGCTTGAATACCTCTGTGAGTCAAGCTAATGAAGTGACGGAAAATGAGATTCTATGTGTTTCCCTTGAGTACCAAGTTAAAAGACTTGAACTTATACTTTATTTCTACACATACCATTAAGCACCTGCACAAAGAATCATAATCCATCCACAACCTTAAGGAGCTTAGCAACAAAGAAACAGCAGACTAATGGAAATCAGAAGATAAATTTGATGGATTTGCTATTCCAGAATCCTGAACTGGGTTTTAGAGGGGGGCTTTGTAGATAAGTAAAAGATATATATGTCTTCTCTGAACTAATAAACATTAAAAATGTATTGTTAAAAAAAATCTAGTTTTCTACTTTCACATACTTGAGATAGTGTGAGAGAAAAGGAAATGTCCCAAGAAGTATTTTACCATGAGGATTTGCTGAGTGGAATATATCTGTCCTCCTATAAAGGTACGCCTGCCCTTGTTCTCTCGACCTTCCCTCTGACTCTGATTCCTCTGCTTAATGAAGTACTCTCTTGACTACTCCCACTTATTATAGGATGGGTGATGATGAGGGCAGATGATGACTCTGAGTAGGAGTCAAACCACTGACCTTTCTGTTCCTCTCTTGGTCTCTTTACAAACAGAGGAAGCCCTGTTGAGTGGAGGGGGTATGCAGAACTAATGGACCATGGTGCTCTCTGGGTGGGAGATGTTTCTGGAGATAGTTTATGACTTCTTGTCTTTCTCTGCTTCTTTGAACCAGAGATGGAGAGTTAATCAAACGACAATGTAACAACTTCGGACTGGCCAATGCTAGTGTACTTTTATGTGGGGAATAATTAACCTATGAAAATCACTGGTGCTAGACAATATTAGGCAGGTAATTTAGGAAGACTATAACAGTGGATTGAACATTTATATGAAAATAATTAACAGAGACAGGATTAGAATCTAATGTATCGGGCTTTAGACCCATATGTCTTAATTTAGGAAAAGAGCTACTTCACCCTCAGTGACGAGACACTTATATAAACTTAGATTACTAAGTAATCTTGATTATAAAAGACTGAAGAGATTGGAATTGTCTTAATGATATGACACTTGCTATTTTACCAGAAGACTTCAGATTTGATTTCCACAATCACCTAGAAGTTCAAAATCATCTGTAACTTTAATTCTAGGCTACCTGATTCCCTCTTATGACATCTGAGGGCACCAGGCATGCAACTGGTGCACAGAGATACTTATAGCTTGAACATTCATGTACGTAAAATATCATGAATAAAATATTTGAAGGGTTGGGGATGTGATGGTCGAGTTATAAAGATATTCTTGTTAGCCAGTGAGTAGATTTTATCATTTATTTACTAATTACTCCTCTGAAATATTGTTTGAAATTGTGTGTGTGTGTGTGTGTGTGTGTGTGCACATGCAGAGGCATTGGCATAGTGCTTGTGAAGGTCAGAGGAAAAATTGCAGAACTTAGTTATCTGCTTTCATTGTCTGAGTCTCTGGGGTTGAACTCAGATTGCTGAGGTTGTTAGCAAGCACCTTTAACCACTGACCCATCTGGATTCTGTCCCAAAGCCAGAATCATGTAAAATTTTAAATTAATATCCATGTTATAATCACTTATCATTTTCTAGTAGACAGGGGAAAAAGTTAATAAATCTGGAGATAACAATTCTAGATCAAGATTATTATATAACTATATCACATCCCATTTTTGATCACTATAGTAGATACAATTCTGAATACATGTGTGTGTGTGTGTGTGTGTGTGTGTGTGTGTGTGTGTACAAAGACAGCTTGGAAGGTATCTCTGAAAGAAGCTAAAACATTAACAAAGGGATATCTTAACAGGTATAGATACTGCTTAACAAGGAAAAGATTTAAGAATTATTACATTTATTGAGAGTACATTTCCTAGAAGACACTTTCTTTTCAGGGACATAGCACTCTGTCTGGCCATCTTTAAACTGAATCATTAAAGATAACTATTGCTTCAGCCAGCTGTTTTGGGACAATTAGCCATGTGACAGTCAGATGTGAAAGGAAGATGGCAACAACCATTTTGGCACAGACATATGGCTCTTCTTGGTTAGAAACAAGGCAGGAAAAACTGGCGAAATAAAGAATGCCGATAGAACATACTGAACTAGCTCCCCTCAGCGTGATTCACCAACTTGGCTAAGTCTGAATCATCTTCCCTCATAGATGAGAGAGTGACAAGCCTTGACTATTTTAATATTGTTTAAAGACTGATTAATTGAGTAGCTTAGGTAATTTGAATTTAAATGTAGCAAAAGTAATGATCCCTCATTTAAAAGTTCTTGATGAATCACAAATTCCCATTAGCTTTAAAATTAGGGCTGAAGGTTAAAGTCTTTTAAAAGCTGCTAAATAAATATGATTTGGCCGTGTTACCCCATCAACGTTGAATAGAAAGGCATCATTCACTCATTAATTGGATTGAAAATACCAGACAATCACATACATATTTTTATCTTCCTTCCATTGTTGGGTAAGATTTCAAATTCAAGTCTTGAAAGAGCAAGAGTGTGAAGGGCTCCCTTCCCCTTACCAGTTAGTCTGTCCCAGAGTGGACTAATATTACGGATTTTGTTGGTGGACTATTTACTGAGCATACCAATGCTCTAGCATCCATCCTCGGGCCTGACACAACGTGAAGCTATAGAATTTTCTTATGGGCCGTCCAAGCCCTGGAGGTTTCTGTGGAATCTACACAGGTGCTTTTTAACATGCCTACAAAGGTAGCAGCTCACCTTACTGGACAGTGGCATGGGACTAAATAATTTTTTTTTCCTGGGTCTCTACCAAAATTGCCATCATTCTGAAGTTTCCACTGTCCTGGCCTCGGGAAGTCAAGCTGAGCATCCATCCGTCTCTGACTCCAGTTTATTCTGCAGGGAGGGTAAATAAGGCAGACTAAGGAGGGAAGAGAGCAACTTCCAGGATGGAAAATCACTACTGAAAGGTGAAGAAGAAGTAGAAAAAAAACCCCAAGATTTCTAAGCTAGAGCACTATTTCAGAGGCTGCATTCCACATAAAATGATGTTCTTCAATTCCCATGGGATCTGTGCACTTCATCCTGTTTAGTACATGTTTATAATAGGTTTCAGTCTGTTTTTGCCCTTCTCCTAGCTCTAGTGTTTCTTAAAGAACATACCTCAAGCCTTCTGGGGAGTTTGATTTCCCCTTTCTTAATCTGTTGTACCCCATGCTTATCTGTAAAGATACAGAGGAATTCTTGTTTCCTGGGCCTGGAAAAAAATGGGCTAGTAAAACATATGTGCCAAGGGTTGAAGTGGATAGCATTTTTATTCTTTGTTCAAATCAGCCTCAGTGATAGTGCAATATTGGATATGGCCGTGACACCCTTAATGCACGGACTCATTGCTTGCGTGAAAGGCTTCTCCTGCTTCAGCCAGCACCAAGCTTTATAGAAGATGGATATAGATCATCAAATGAGACTTTTACTGCACACTAAACCATGAGCCTAATTGCAACCAGAGTCAAACAACTGTAGCAGGAAGGTAGTTTCAGGCACGAAATAAAAAGACTAAGCTGTGTACATCCACGTGAATCACCATGAGGCCATTACGACCCGGGAGCCCCAGGGCACCGCAGTTGTAGAGAAACTTTCAGGTGGTGCCCAAGGGCATTTAATTATATTATTCTAATTTGAGTTATTAATGACAGTATTAAAGTGCAGGCAGGCAGTTTGGTGGAAGATTTGGAAAAATCAAAGATTGCATAAATATTCATTTTTCTCCATCTTTTCAGTCTGAAAGAAAAAACATACAGCAAGTCATTCACGTGGACACAGGCCCAAAACCAAATCATCATTAAACACGCAGAGAGCAACATGCCCTCAGGAACAGCATTCAATAGATGTTTGCATTTGGCAATGCCCTGTGCTCCCCTGCAGAACAGTGATTCTGCAAAGTTGAGACTATTGTCCGTGATGTTTGGTATCTCATACAATGATGTGTATGCGTGTAATCTAAGTGAAGGAACTCGGGAGACAGGTACATCTGCTTTTCACTAAGGCTTTCGCTTTGATCAAGGAGAATCAATATTTTCCAGAGTGAATGAAAGATACATAGAGAAAACATACAGGCGAACTCTGAAATCCTTTGTTATGGGGACTGTAAGAAAAATATTAACTCAAGGGAGAAAAAAATATTGCCAATTATGGTATACTTACAAAAATGTAGAACTCAGACATCCTGCTTTTCATTTCCAACCAAAATGATGAAGTTGACCAGTGACCATTCAACCAAAGACCCTGACAAACACTAACAAAAAAAAAATCTGCTTCCAGAAGACTCAAATCTTTTTGGAAATATGTTTTTGATATGAAGAAAGTATGATGCTTTGTGTTAAATCAACTAGTCAAATTTTATACCTTGTCCCCCAAACTGACATTTCTTACAAAATTGTAACCAGGGTAGAAAAAGAGGGAGGGGACAACTTGTAAGTGAGGGAAAGGGTCCTCATCTCACTGGCTGCTTTCATACCACTGGAAAGACAAAGATGCAAACCTCAAACTCACCTTTGCTTCAAGCGGGAATAGTTCATATTCTCTAATAATCCAGACACTGAGCTGAGAGTTTATTTAGAAGAAGAAACCATTGCTACCAGATTTGAGGGAAATTGCTCATTAATTTAGGGTATCTGTACTTGAAAAAAAAAAGTCTTAAATGTCGGAGATGGTCAACAGGAAGAATGTCACAGAGTTCAGACAAGAGGGCCCAGATGAGAGCAACCCCGAAAGGAAGTATGAGGAGTGGAGGGAGAGCGCATCAGAGGGCAAGCACGGCACTTCTGTCTCACACAGGAAGGCTGTGCAAAGGGCAATGGAGAGAAGATAAAGACCAGTCTTGCTATAGGAATTTTCAGGCAAGTGAAGATGGGTGTAAAAAGGAACGAGCAGGGAATGTGCCTGGGTAGACAAAAAGAGGTAAATAACAAGGAAATAATAACCATAAAGCACACTGAAGGCCAGCACCTAGTCTCAGGCCTCTTCCCACGATATTCAGTTAATATTACAAAACAGGCCTTTTATAATGGTAACAAAGGCTCTGATTGCCCAGATATTACAGGTTAGGAAAACAACACAAAGTTTACCAGTTTGCCAAGATCATGTGTGAGAGGACAATACGTGGTACAAATTCGGAAAATGAAGTTTCAGCATCCATATGGTCCTATACAGCCTCTCACTTAACATGAGTACCCAAAGGTATAAAAACAAGGGCAGACCAAGGAAAGTACAAGGACTTTATGAAGCTGGATGTTTGGTTTCAGGGGGGAAACGTGTTTCTAGGCTTAAAATGTCTTCCGTCAGCCCTCAGCTGCCTTGCAGCCCAGAGCTGAGGCTGGGTCTGTTAGCAGCAGTGAGGGAAATGGATAAATAATTGATTAGGCACAGCGTGCTCTGCGAGTGCAGATCTGTAGGGAGGAGAGGGGTCCAAGAGGCAGAGCCAGATGGCGAGCTGTAATGTGCCTATATTAATAGATGTCTTCATTAGATGATATATTCACAGGAGTCCGGGTGAGTGCCTTTCAGCCCTTGCCAGGAACAGACAAGGTCTAAGATGAAGGTGACACATACCTGGAGGACAGTGGAAATGGCAGGTCAGATCCGAAGCAAATGGAGATGTAACGATGTCCTAGTTGCAGGAGAAAAAAAAATAAACAAATCGTCTATGCCAAAGCTAGTTCTTCCTCTGCTGGTGAGTCTGGCTCCGAGTCTGAAATAGGAAAGCTCTCCTAACCCTGTCTACCTCTTTTCTCTGTGCCTTGGACAACCCTCTTTGTTCATTCGATGTCTGTTTCCACATAGTTTTCTCCTTACATGTAGTCACAATTCCCTTCCTCTCTATCATCCCTTGCTTTTCATGATCTGCCCTCAGCATCCACTCTCCTGTCATGAACTCCCTGGCCACAGTCTCCTGTACTTTCTATGCTGTTAATATCATTACATTCAGTCACACCTGCAAGCCAAGTGCTTTTGTATCAATGGATATTTATTGATCAATTCAACATGATTGAGAGAACATTGAGGCTGAAACTTTTATATTTCATAAGAATTAATATTGGTGACAGTGTACTTCAATACAAAAAGGTGGCTGAGCAGATGTTAAACATTTCAGTCACTTTGTCTCCTTGTACTTTTTATAGGCAGAGATGCACACACACATATTACCCCTCTGAGATTAAATATTTTGACATAATTGGAAGTCTATGTAGGCCAAACAAGAGGAAAATTTCAGCAGAATAATATTTGATTTGTACAGCAATTACCAGTGACAAATAATGATGTCCTCAATTATTGCTCTAGATTTCCCCTGTTCCTCAAGGGAAAAAAAAAAAAAAAGTCACCGCTCCGCTCAGAACACTGTTAAACTTTCAGAATGTGCATGATGGAGTGTCATTTAATGAGTGCCAAATACTACCGAGGATGATGCTGGTGCTGGGTCGCTTAGAGCTGGGCGGCATGGAATTTAGAAACTATGTCAAGGAATTGAAGTTATAGAAGAAAATAGGATGCGCCATTCAAACCAAATGAAAGATACTTAAGATGGGAAACCCAATTCTAAGTTGACAAAAAGTCATATTGTACCACACAACTAGGCTTAAAATATTTCCACACTTTCTTTTTTTTTAATTAATTAATTTATTTATTAAAGATTTCTGTCTCTTCCCCACCGCCGTCTCCCCTTTCCCTCCCCCTCCCCCAATCAAGTCCCCCTCCCTCGTCAGCCCAAAAAGCAATCAGGGTTCTCTGCCCTGTGGGAAGTCCAAGGACCACCCACCTCCATCCAGGTCTAGTAAGGTGAGCATCCACGAAACTGCCTAGGCTCCCAAGAAACCAATAGGTCCAGTAGAATCAAAAACCCGTTGCCATTGTTCTTGAGGTCTCAGTAGTCCTCCTTGTCCGCTATGTTCAGCGAGACCAATTTTGACCCAGGCTTTTTCAGACCCAGGCCAGCTGGCCTTGGTGAGTTCCTGATAGAACATCCCCATTGTCTCAGTGTATGGGTGCACCCCTCGCGGTCCTGAGTTCCTTGCTCGTGCTCTCTCTCCTTATGCTCCTGATTTGGACCTTGAGATTTCAGTCCGGTGCTCCAATGTGGGTCTCTGTCTCTGTCTCCTTTCATCGCCTGATGAAAAATAATAATAATAATTAATTTCCACACTTTCTTAAACCTCAGTTAAGTGTTAAAGCTCTTCCCAGCTCAGCCAGTTTCTATTATTCAGATCACCGATGTATTCAGAGCTAGTTATCCAGAGGCAGTGTTAGGGTATGAAGACGCTGCATAAAGCATCTTCAGGAGAGGATCTCAGACTAGATTTGGACCATGGTAATATCAGTATTTTCTTGATCACTGTTCCAAAGTCAACACTCAACAAATCTCTGGGCCTAGAAGTAATGTTAACCCTACCAAGTCAACTTTTGGGATTGTTTCGATTCCATTTTGTCTGAGTTCATCTCATTCTTCAGAATGGATTTTTCAGATATCCTTTGTCTTTCTAATAATAATGCTCAAAATTTTTAGCATATTTGACCTAAGAAGAAGCAACTGGAAGACAGTAATGTCAATATTTTGTACCTTGTCACTATTAAAGTTCTATTTTAATTGTCATTTGAAGTGATTTATAAAATAGAGCTTGTCTTAAGTTTTTTTTTCTTTTTTATTGTTTTTATTAAGCTATACATTATCTCCAGAGAGACATACATTTGGAAAGTGAAAAAGACAAGATCTCCTGAGTAAATTGGGAGCATGGGGATCATGAGGGAGGGGAGTGTCTTAGGGTTTTTATTGCTGTAAACAGACACCATTATCATGACAACTATAAAGAAAACATTTAATTGGGTTTGCTTACTGTTCAGGGGTTCAGTCTATTGTCATCATGGCAGTGTGCAGTGTGCAGGCAGATATACTGTTGGCTACATCTTAGCTTTCAGGCACAAGAAGTTGGCTAAGACACTCAGTAATATACCAATCACAGGAAACCACAAAGCCTGTTCCCATAGTGACACACTTTCTCCAACAAGGCCCTACCCACTCAAACAAAGCCACACCTCCTAATAGTGCCACTCCCTATGAGATCATGGGGGGGTCAACTGCATTCAAACTACCACATAACCTTGCACTTTTTTTTTTTTAGGCACTACTGATTTTTTAAATTAAGAATGACTTTGACTCTGCTTTCCTTTTATATCTTGAGTCATTGTCCTGCAACATATCATTTTTAAATTGACACATGTCCTCTCAATTGTAGCTTTTGACTCAGCCGTTTACACACACCAGATGGTGGTATCTGCTAGGCTCTCTGGTTCCTTTCTTCCACTGAGGCTATTCCTTTCTCCAGGATGGAGATACTTTCCTGTTATCTGACCTCAACAGAATATGCTCCTTGAGAGCTCAGAAAACACCAGGCTTTAGTTTCATTCATTCAGAATGAATGCTTTATGCTTTTGATCGGGTTCATTGTTCTAATTCTTCCCTGCATTTTCATCAACTGTTAGATCCATATATTGCTCTGATAGGAAGAATCACTGCTTCTAAAGGCTAGGTTTAAAGTTAAGGGTGCCTGTTAAAACTTCACCTCTGATACATTTTAGTCATAGCACTCAACTATATAGACCAATATTTTCTCCTGGCGGGGGGGGGGCAAACATTGTTACCTCCTCTTAGAATCATTGTGAGGTTAGATGGCTGAATACATGCAGAGTTCAATAGCCTGCCTACCACATAGAGAATGTTATATAACCATAATGTCCCTACCGTCTTTTCATCCTATTATAAGAACTCTTACATGCCATTGTCTTTGTAGCAAATGTGTCTTATGTACCCACTACATAGCCACTCCATAACAAGCTCTGTATTAGATTCCTACCTAATGGTGCCATTCTTAATTTAAAATACTTTAAAGAGTTTAAAACAATTTTTATGTTTTTCCTTTTATAAAAAATATGCAACTTTTTTTTTCTTTCACCTGTATAATGATTCAGAAATCTTTAAAATGTTCCTGGGTCATTTAATTGGAAATTTATTCTGAGATACTTCTATTCAAGGTCATTAGCCTGGTAGTTTACAAAAGAAGCTATTTTGACCAAAAGCTAGTCTTCCCTCCTGTTTGTTAAAATGAGAAAGTGTCAAACAAAGGGCTAATCACTGAATACTGAAGCACCTTTAACTCTCAGCATTGAGCCCAGCCCTGTAATTATGTTAAGTGAATAAGAAACTATTTCTGCAAACACACTAATTGGCTAAAATATTCAGATCAATGCAAATCCACAAAAAAGTTGTTGAACTATGAAATCATTGTCAGGCAAATATTTTGATGGTGTATAAAAATTCATGTTGGTAAATATTCTATCCATATGTTGTGATCTGTGTATGACAATATTATATACAATATTATATACACATATTTACCTGTCAAAATACCAGACAGGCAAATATTAACATGCTTGAATAAGTTAGAACTGGCAAAATAAAACCCTGAAAGAAAAGGAAACAACTGCACAAGGAACAGCTTTCCAAACATGACTTGAAAAACAGCTTTTTGAGATATTTAAAGAGAAATGATGGGAAATCTTTATGGGGCCATAGTATAAGCATCTTAATAAGGCATTTGTAAACTACTAGAAAAAAAGCTTCAAATAGGAATCTCACAGGTAGGAAAGGAAAGTAGCAAAATAAATCCAGAATACCAGAGAAAAAGAAGCATGACGCCAATTATTGTTCCCTAGATAATAAATACTTATTGGATAGATTTCATTATAACGAACAGCACACAAGACCAAGTATGAATTTGTTATGCACGTGATGAAGATTTGTACAGCAAAGAGAACAAAAACAACCAAATTCATCAGACCCTTCTGAAAAAGACATACTGAATAATTTCCTTAGAATAAAATTCTAGGAGAACTAGATACAGGAAATATTATGTCTCTCACTTTAGTATTAAATGGGCTCTGTCACAAGGGTTCTAATTTTAAAATTAATTCCTGCTCATTTAAGTATTAGCATGGGATTAGACACCAATTAAGATGAAATGGACACCATTTGAAAGGAGGAGGGCCTGGCAGCATGACTTGGGGTTAGCTGGCAGGTCGTTTTGATGATTTATGTGTGGATGATTTATGTGGGCAGGATAGGTAGTGTGAGACAGCACAGTCTCTGATTTACAGGTTTTCAATCTAGGTTAGGAAAAACTGCAGCATAAAATTTATCAGCTGGAAGGATGTCAAGCCAAAATGCAAAATTCTTCAGCACGTACACCCTGCATAAGACAGAGAAAAAGAAGCTGGAGCATCGAGCTAAAGGAACCAGGTAGCAAGGTGAAGGACAAATGGACAGAAGCAAATGCAGGGGCTAAACAGAACCAGCGGCTCAACAAAGAAACACCTCTCAACCTGGTGGTCAACTTTCCTGGCTCTAGAAATAAGATGCTGGAAAACTCTCACTTGGTAAACATGATCAACAAGGCCCTGAAAAGCTTGAATGTGCATTTTGCTTACCATGGTGGATGATAGGAGTTGTGAATAAACTTTATTAGGACAACAGTGAATGGAGATTCACTTCCCTTTCGTAGCTGCCTTTCTGATCATAGCAAATCAAACTGAAATAATCTCCAGAAAGTGTTAGTGCAGCACATAGTACTCACAGCTGATCTTTACAGAGCACGTGATGTGCGACCTGCAGTGAGCAGAGTGCAGTGTCGTGCCTTCGCCATTAGAACGGGGTCCTTGGAAGGAGATGCTGTTGTTAACTATTTTTATACATGGAGAAACTAAGATTTCCATCTTAGAATTTTTGGTTTTGTTTTGAGTTGTGTATGAATTTTGACTATCTCAGGGCAAAATTTCATAAACATTGTGTTATGAGGCATGACCTAAATAGGAATCTAGCCCCCCTTCTTCAATGTGTGTGTGTGGGGGGGGTTCTTACTGAGTTTTTGAAAGATTAACTTTCTTTTGTAATTTTATGAAGGTGAATTTAAATTTTAACGCAAAATAAACTAACGCGATGCTTAAGATGACTAAATTGCCCACATTGAGATTCTGGAGGAAGATTCTATTTGTGTATGGCACTCTGAAGTGAAGTCATTTGCTTAAGTCCCATGTATTGGCCTGTTTGTGGCAGTTCTGCTATCTGGAATGCTGAGACCTGACTCTGGATTTAGACTACACACACCCATACCTGACTAAACACTCCTTCTCCTTCTCTCTGGATCCTCCTAGCTTGCTTTTACTCCTAGAGTCAAGGAAGTAGTAAGCCAGTAACTTGAAGATGGTTGTCAAGGGATCTGGGAACAGTAACATTTTATAGAGTGTTTACAGAGCATGAGCAAACAAGAGCAGGCTTTGTATTCAGAAGGCACACACAAGGAGTAAGTGATACTCAAATTACACTTATGTGTTTGTGTTTCTCCTGGGACTAGGTTTTGCTTCATTGCTCAACCTTTGATGTTTAATATAGTTAATTGCACTGTGGAGATTTAGTAGATATGCATTGAACTGAAAAGTTTAAAAAAATTACTTAGCAAACGTAAGCAATGAGGATAAAAATAAATAGATGTGTGCATGGGAGTTCTCAAAAATCCTTCCAGAAAATTTCGTGAGATTAGGGTATTATATAAAATGAATCAGTATTTGAAACTTAAAAGGACAATTTGGGAAAGTTTATGAATAACCCTAGAAATGATATGTTCTTAATCATCTTTGATCTGATGAACGTGTATCTCAGAAACACTGAGGACACGCTGAGACAGAAGAGAATTGAAATAAGGAAAGAAGACACATTTTTAGTATGACATGGCACCCAAAGTCTAATGTTATTTTTGGGTACAATCTATTTAGAGCATTTATCATGCAATAGAGGGTGACAGCTATATTCTCAATGACATTCATGAGGCTTTCTAGAATGCTATCTCTGTTTGGTTAGTCTGACTACCAAAAATAAGTAGACAGGTTGGAAGAAATCCAGAGAGGAACTTCACAATTGATTAGTAGAGAGATGCTGACTTACTGGGAAAGGTTGAAAGAATTATGTCCATACTGCCTGGCTAAGGAAGATGTGTGTAAGTGTTTCACAGCCATAAGCGCCTAATAGAGGCAGAAATAATTTGCCTCAAATGAAACAGATTTAAATTGAACTTTACAGTGAAATGGGCTTCAGAAGGAGAATTTGGCTTCTTACTTATGTGGAAATTGATTTGTAGTAACTGACATCTTGGTGACATCGTCTTGGTTGTGGTGGGTGCCCTGAAATGAAATACCAAAACATACTTTACTAGGACATTCAAAAGAAGGATGAGAAGCAATGTAGAAGGGGAAATGACTTGGTTCATTTTAGATATTTTCTATAACCAATATCTAATATCCTCCATTGAAGTCCTGGGCAGCTAAGCATGTCGCACATTTAATTTAAATTTAAGATATTTTAATTAAACCTGGGCTAAACCTGTCCCTTTTCTTCTTTTTGCTACTTTCCCATAATAAACTAATGTGCCTTTAACACTGTGTCTATCATAGAGTTATTCAGGAATTCTACCTAGGAAGAGTTGCCATTCATAAAATGATTCTGAAGACAAGCCAACTATGGAAGAAAGTTGAAGTAAAGCTGTCTAAGAAGTTATGAATGTTGAGACATTATGACTATGTTTGAGATAAATCTACTCACTGACTATACTGTATAGAAGCAATTCAAAGAACCTTGGCATTTATTTCTTAATCATGAGCTTGGATAATCTGCCCCTTTTGCTACACTGTTCCCTCTAGCTATGTGTGTCACCTTTACTTCACAGTTCTGAGGCATGTAAAAAAATTAAATTCAGCAAGGAAAATAGATGGTAATGGTGAAAGGCAAAATGAAACTATGAACAAATAATAGTAAAGTGAGTCAGATATTGCATTAAAGAATGAAATTCCCAACTCCTATGGTTCTTACATATTTAAGACACTGACATAGTTGTTAATTGTATATACTGCTCTATGTCACTTAGATATACAAATAAGATTATACACAATAACATTTGCCATTCTGTAAACTTCCTTTATGTTTTTCTTTAAACTATGCATCTCACAAAACCCAGTCTTATCACAGAATTGACAAAATAAAAGTATTTCATTGCTTTGTTTCCTGGGTCTGTAATCAAATTGTCATTTTTATAGCCCTTCTCTGAAATATACTTTCTATAGTTCATGGGTATTCTTAATTTCCACATGGAAATTAAGAAGCCCTTTCAAAATAGGATTCTACCAGAAAAACATCACAGAGTTCATATTGAGTAAGAAGAAAACATAGGAAAAGAGCATCCATTTTAGTTATAGATCTGGGTTGGAATGGCTATCGTCTAAAGAAAAAAAACTAAATAAAACTATGTGTAATTCAGAAATGACTATTATCTGAGCTTGAATTCTTGGTAAAGGTGAATGTATATTGTATGTCGAACACGTAATAATTTCCAAAGAACTCTATTTTTACTCACTTCTGTTCACACATGCACACATTCTTCCACTACACTCGTCATGGTACCAAGGCCCCTGCTTCTCTATCTCTACCTAGAAGATGTACTAATTGAAAAAAAAAGGTTTTGAGGGCAAAATAGAAATTATAAACAAGAATCACTGTTAAAGGTCAACAGACATGGCCATATTTCTTGGGTGAGTTTTTTGAGAAAATGTAGTCCAGTAGTGTTGTTTATGATGCAAGGATATAAGTGAGAATATTTCAGTGAAAATACGTGGAAAATCTGAGTGATAAGGGCAATCTGAGTATCTAAAGCACTTTAATATCTACAGACTGAACTCCGCTATTCTCTAGATACCCCTAGTGTTCTTTTTCTCACAACAGATATTCATATACACCCCCACTTCTTTTTTCTCACATTGAAACGGTATATTCATAAATATAGGCAAAAATCGGTGTTGTTGAAACAAATACCTTGGTCTCCTTTGAGAAATGTCTCAGTTTAATAAAGTCAGATTACAACGTCCAAAGTTCAACATCCTCTAATAAGTAGATGTCAGAAGCACCCAGTAGGTGGAATAGAGTATGGGCACGTTTTTTTTCAACTCCTGTGTGCCCTCTCAAGCAGTAGCAATAGTTCCATATATGACCATGAATAAATGTACACACTACATTATGTGGCCACTTAACAACCTTTTGAATTTTTCTTTTCAAACAGACTGGAAATTTTTGAGTTATGGAATAATTCTTGCACAAAGCGAAGTTCACAGTAGTTACAAGGAAGTCCATGGGCTTGAGGGTTTTTTCCTTTCCATTTTTTTTTTGTTTTAAGGGGGTATATTATTGATTAAGAAGGGGTGAGTAAACATCCCATTTTGTACATATGCAGCTCTTTTGTTAACGTATTGTTCTACTCCAATGAAGTATTCTGGGTGATGTCCTGATTGTCCTATCAAGACTTCTCTGAAGGATCTGGACTGGACACAGAGTATCTCATTTCCACTGTAGGTATCACAGAAGTGGTCACTAGCACACCGTTTTGCACACAAGGGTTGTTCAAAATTGCAAGTAAGTTGAAATAAATATCTCTTCCACACTCTCCCACACAAAAAATTCAAGTGATTAAAGAAGTCTTGGCTTATTACACTACCTCTAATGTTATTACAGATTTGACTCTTCTAGTCCTTCCACCAGCTTCTTATGTTCCCTTCTTGTACAACAACCTTTGAAGCAACTTGTTCCTGGGTCAGAGCTAAAATTACCTTGAGACTTTAATATTGTTATGGTAAATATTTCATTTTCTTCTAGTTTGCATTCTTTTGGACAAAGAAAGGTTTCCTTTCCTTGATTCAGAATTTCACTGTGGATTCAGCAAACATTTATATATTATCTTCTTCATCTCTTCACATATGTGCAATAAAAGACAGATTTATCCTAGCTACCCGGCGTCCATGTGACTGTGGATCAGCTTTATACAATATAAAGTTCACTGGGATTAAAACTGATGCTTTTCCTCTTTCTTTCTCTATAAACATTTCTTATACATATCTCCAGGATATTAGGTTAAACATTTTCTATCCCCCAAAAAAGACAGTAATACTCTTGAAACTGGGTATAAGAAGGCATAATGTGTATTTGGAACACTCAGAATGTACAGTCTCAACAGTTCTTTGAGTAGAACACACAACCCTTAACATACGGGTCCCTTTTTAAATTATTAAATATATTTTCAAGACCTGGCCCCATTCTATTCTGCTGAAAAAGGTACTAGCACCTAAGTCATACTTAGAGAAGCCACAGAGTTGCCCAGCCATTTCCAGACCTATAGCTAGCAACCTCAGAACTAAAGAATTACTTCATTTGCTCATTACACATAGGCATTCTCTTTGAACATCAACCCTCTTTTGAATTTAAAAGGAATCTCTATCAGTGAACTGTAGGAATATTTGAAAATTTTTTGTAATCTAGAAAACTATATATACAGTATATAGAGTATATATATACATACACACACACACATATATATACATATATATATATATACTGGTTTATATCTAGGTACATATCAATGTAAGAAAATAGCTTGGAATGAGAATAAAATATTTATATGCTTGGAGAAAAGGAATATAATTTCAATGACACTGTCCTCTTTTCCATTGTTCACTGCATGTCTGGACTGACAGATCAAATGGTCTCTGTGTTAGCTTGAAGTGTAGTCTCGTCTCTGAAACATTCCCTTCGCAGAGAACTCTCCGGCAGGTCGCTTCAGCTGTCTAGTAGCAGGAAAGATTACAGAGACACAGAGACCTCCTATCCATTTGCCTCTTCACTTTCTTTTGTTTTAGTTTTCTTTGGTTCTCTTATAGTGCTTGTACCCACCCCCCCTTTTTTTGAGCAATAGATTATATAGCTTATGCAAAGCAGTGAATATTAGGCCATCATACATTTATGCATTATATATCAGTTAAAGGGGCTTAAAAGAGAGTAAGGCAGTGAGGAAAGACTTTTTCTTTAGTGTAAACAATGCCTTGGTAGTAAATGAAACTTATTTGAGGCATTCGTCTTCATTTTTATGGCCGTAAACTGTTTTCCTAAAACATGAGGTTCGGAAAAGAATTTTAGCCAATTTCTCTGAACATTATTTAACCAAATGTTGCTTCACATTTTTTTTTTATTTTACCCACGATGCACTTACAGGTGGGAAGGTCATTAAGTGAGGGAACAGCAAAAGGGCAGACGATAAAACTGAAATATGCATGGCTGTACAATATTTTTGCTTATAGTCTATGTTTTGGGTCTGGGTTTGATAAAAGCAAAATAAAGCCATTGGGAAGAGCTTGGAATTCACATGTCCTTTTAAAGAAATTCAGGGTTATATGTTTTTTTTTTTAAATTCCACAAGGACCAGGAAATCCTGGCCTCTTAAAATCTGAATGTATGTTTAACTACCATGTAGGGCAAGTTATCTACATTTCAATTAAAAAATTGGCATTGATTTTTAATCAGGATGAGCTAAGTGCTTTAATTATAAATACCTAGCAAGAAATAAATGGGGGAAATTACTAATTTTCCTGAACTGATCCAACAGGCTTCACTTGACAGACACCCCAGCTGCACAGCTGTGCGGGTGACTTTCTTGCTGCTGTGGGGGTCTTCAAAAGTGTAGTATTCCGAATGGCTACAAACACTTTTCTGGCAGGGAAAATGCTATGGGTAGGAAAAAAAAAAGGTTTCTGCTTGCCTAGAATGTCATTAACTGATACCGGCAAATAACAGAATGACAAGGCAAACTGTACCCAGTGAACTTACATCTGATACTATGAGGCTCCATGGGCTTTTGATTCCTCTGTCATCTCTGCAGTACACATCCCATAGTTTGCTCCTGAGCAAGGCTGGCTAGGCCCGTTTGCTTGTTCTCCCTGCCTACCTTTTTGATCCTTTGTATAAGAACTACTAAATGTACATAGAAAGTGAGAACATAGCCCTGACTCTATTTCATTAATCTTCTTAACTAAACAAAACCAATTTGCCGTCTTCCTTCACCTTTATCCTTCAATTAAGAGCCTGTCTTCCTACCTTCAGCTTTCCTGTCGAGTTAACTGCCACTGCTCCTTCTTTTTGCTGCCACTGATTCTCTCGACCAACCCAGTCTCGAAAGCACACACTATTACCTTTTACCCATACTTTCAAATAAAACCTGTTGTTCTTAATTTTATAAATGTCGGCCCTAGAAACAACATCAGTCTAAGTTATGTTCCTCATATTGATCTGTATTTTAAGAAACCAACATTGCCTCATTCTCCTCTTGAAGTTCAGTATCACCAAGTAGGACTGTGAAAGCCCTTTCAAGCCTTGGTTACTTCCATTCAATGTCTGACCATATAAACAGCATCATGGAAGCATCAGAAGTCTGAAAGGCAAGTGTTTCAGGAAAGTATTTATAGTGAAAAAAAAAAAAAAAGGTAATCATTCCCAGTCACTTCCCAGTGCAAATAATGGAAACCCCATGCTGTAGGAAAGAAAGGCAAGACAAAGTTTCTTGATGATTATTCGTACTCTGTACTAATAGTAATTTTAATAGAATCTTCATGTTTTCTCCATCTTCCTCTTGACATCCCATTTCCCTCAAAACCTTTGTTGCTTTTGTCAGGTGTCTAAGTTCTTCACAACATGAACAGTGATAATTTCATTTTATTGCCCATTTCTTTCAGCATCAGTCGCTCAGTGTGATAGCACAACAAGCCCTCTACCCAGATTCTACTACCTTTCTTACTCAGTCTAAAGTCTGTCCTTAATTCTGAGGAAAACATTTTTAGATGTTTTGTTGTGGCTGGGATGTGAAACGCCCTCCCACAGGTTCCTGATTTTGAGCATTTGATCCCATGTGATGTTTTAGGAGACTGACCAAACTTTTGGACATGAAACCTCGCTGGTAAATGGAGAGCTCGTAGGAACATGAGAGTTTTGTATTATAGCTGATCCTCTTCCCAGTTCCAAGATCTGTTTCCTGTAGTAGTAGGAGCAGTGAGGCTGCGTCCCCGGCACCCGGCCGCCCGCATGGCTAGCTTATGCCCCGAAATAATTACACGGAAACTGTATTCTTTTAAACACTGCTTGGAACATTAGTTCCAGCCTCTTATTGGCTAGCTCTTACATATTAAACTAACCCATTTCTAATAATCTGTTGTAGCCCATGAGGTGGCTTACCAGGGAAGATCTTAACCTGCATCTGTCTGGAGCAGGAGAATCATGGCGACTGACTGACTCAGCTTCTTTCTCCCAGCATTCTGTTCTGTTTACTCCACCTATCTAAATACCACCCTATCAGAGGGCCAAGCAATTTCCTTTATTACTTACCCATGAAAGCAACAGATAAGATAAAACAACCACCACCATATATTTCCTAAACCTCCAAGATGTGAGCAAGATGTCTCATGCTGCTGCTGTCATAACCTCCACCAAGCCCTTTTCACCATGATGGGAAACTCTAGAAACTGTGAGCCAAAATAATCACTTTGTATCTTGAGAGTATCCTACTCAAGCGCTCTACCACAGGGGACCAAACACCTCACTTCTGGAGCTGCTTCTTGTTGGGTCTTTAGTCATATGACCATGAAAAGTAAGCAATACTGTTTTGTGAAATTAACCATTTTTCTATTATCTATTATCTATCTGTCTTTCTTAGTAGAACACATTGTATCTAATTGCAAGTAATTTAAACAGTGTCACATTTTACCCTGTTGATCAGAACCAACAGGGCTCAGCTGATTCTTCCTAGTGGATGGATGAGCCAGCCCAACCATTGTTTAATTATTCTTCAGGTGGTGAAGATCTTCCTAGTCAAAACGTAGCTGATGATTGAAAAGTGTTGCACTGTGGAACTCTATGATTCTGTTAATTGAGGGGATTTGGCCTAGTTTGAATTTGAGTGAGTCTTATTCACTCACATAGATTCAGATGACAGATACCTAGACTTTTAATCAGGTCACTGTTTTCCAATCCTTACGCCCGTCTTCACTTTTCTCTCTCATGTATTTGTAACTGGGCATATATTTGCCACTATAAATGACATGTTGATAATAATTCAGAACCTTTGACTTAGTTCTACTTTGCCTTGATAGCTGCATATGTTTCAGCACTCAATCTCATAAAAAAAAGTTTATCTGATTCCATTATCTTTCTCTGCAAAACAGCATTTGAAAGATGCTACACAGGATGAATTAAATTTAAACCTTTGATCAAAATGCTCCATGACTCTGTGCACATAATTTCCCTATCTACAATGCTGTAAAGATATTCATTTGAAATAGCATTTCCTCTGCCTTCAACTTAATAAAATGTTCTTTAAGCTTTTTATATATTAAAAATCAAGTTTGTTTAAGATTGCAAATGTTATCTTAATGTGAACTGGCTTTCAAGCAGTAAATAATTGCTTGCAAAGCAAAGTCTAGTGCTCTGTATGATTTAACTGAAGCAACTCACCTCCATCTAGCAGTGTCCTTGAGGTGTGCACAGGCCTAGCTCTTGTTCTCTGCATCCTGACCTTAGCTAATCATGTTCTACATCTGCATCTGTTATTGACAATGGCCATTGGTGTGGGTCTCCTTTCCCCAGCCATTTATTTCTCTTTCAGAAACATTCATTGACACATTACAGTAGAGAATGACATAGCATTGCATGCAAGTGTAATTTTTAGAAAATAAAGTAGAAGGATTCTACTGGTCAATGACTACTGTTCTTGTCAATCAAATTTCTCCCCTGAATAAAAAGAAGAATTCAAGGTTTTCTTTCCTTTCTTTTTTGTGTGGGGGGGCAGAGCATCAGGCCATAGAAAGAGCATAAATGATAATGAAATTGGGGAGGTAGGGATAATATTGAAGAAATAAGCTATCGAGACAATGTAATAGAAGTTTCCAATTTAAGATAGTAGCAAATATGTTGTGTTGTAGGAGCTGCGGGCTATGTTCCTGCTGCCCCAGATCCTGGTTGCCTGGCTAACTTTACCCAAAATAACAACACACAAACTGTATTCATTTAAACACTGCTTGGCCCATTAGCTCTAGCCCTTACTGGCTAATTCTGATACCCCATCAACCAATCTCTAATAAACTGTGTAGCACCGGTCTTACCAGGAAAGATTCAGCATGTCTGACCTGGTGGCTTGCTTCATCGCGTCTGGCTCTGAGAGGAGATGCATGATTTCTGAGCTCAGTTCCTCTTCCTCCCAGCATTCTGTTCTGTTTACTCCGCCTATCTAAATTCTGCCCTATCAGATGGGCCAAGGCAGATTTTTTTTATTAGCCAATGACCTTCCTCCATCAATGTTGTTTTAAAAATATTAAGTTATGCAGCTTGGTTTGTTTTTGACTCATGTGTGTTATTAAACGGCCTATAGAGAATTTATACTTTTGGGTAGATGTAATGCTAACATTGACCATTTGCTAAGTATAGGTTATTGGCA
>NW_026067944.1:26708816-26712698 GCF_014885135.2 Alexandromys fortis
TATACACAATAAATAAATAAATAAATAAATAAATAAATAAATAAATACAAAGTGCTAAAAAAGAATTCTTTTTT
Organism: Alexandromys fortis; assembly: GCF_014885135.2. Taxonomy (NCBI): domain Eukaryota; kingdom Metazoa; phylum Chordata; class Mammalia; order Rodentia; family Cricetidae; genus Alexandromys; species Alexandromys fortis. The sequence goes on from NW_026067944.1 coordinate 26,708,891, forward strand.
AAATACGTATTTATTTATTTATTTTGTATACAATATTTTGTCTATGTGTATGTCTTCAGGCCAGAAGAGGGAACCAGACCCCATTACAAATGGTTGTGAGCCACCATGTGGTTGCTGGGAAATGAACTCAGGACCTTTATAAGAGCAGGCAATGCTCTTAACCTCTGAGCCATTTCTCCAGTCTAAAAAAGAATTCTTAAAGAATGTTTAAGACACCTGTTGTTTCACATTAATGATAAACATATTAAACTCTGTCTTACTGACATTTTTTTGAGGTGCTGAAAATATAGGTTTATTCCATTTACTATCTACTGTGAATAGAACCACAATGAGCATGTATGACTAAGCATCTCTGTAGGAAAGTATAAAGTCCTTTAGTTGTATGTCAAGGAATATTTTTTAATTTTTATTCATTTATTTATTAAAAATTTCCACCTCTTCCTCTCCTCCCATTTCCCTCCCACTCCCCCCACTCCCTCTCCCCTCCCTTTTTAGTCCTAAGAGCAGTCATGGTGTCCTGCCCTGTGGGAAGTCCAAGGACCCTACCCCTTCCATCCAGGTCTAGAAAGGTGAGCATCCAAACAGACTAGTGTCCCACAAGACCAGTCCATGCAGTAGAACCAAAACTCAGTGCCATTGTCCTTGGCTTCTCAGTCAGCCCGCATTGTCAGCCACATTTGTTAGTTGCAAACTCTGCACAGTCTAGGCAAAACTCTATTGTGAGTCTTAAGACATAAAACCTGGGTCTCTAACCATGACACGAGGAGAAGACCTCTCAGATTTGAAATGTTCCTCATGGGCACTGGGCTATTATTTTATTTCTGCATTCTGTGCTCAACTGCGCAGTAGAAGTGATGCGCTGTATGATTCTGTAGCTGTAATTCTAAGTGGCATCTCTCTCGACCCTTAAAGTGGAGATCAAAATGCCTACTTTACAAGAGATTGTGATGTCTAAGTCTAAAACATATGTATGTAAATGAATAAGTTTTAAGAACCATTGAAAAATCTAATGAGATATTATTTCTAAATAATTCATAATATTTGGCCCTAATTAATAAAGCAATGAGCTTGTGAATTGTATCACTAAATACCCTCTTCACCAAAAATTATAAAATTACTTTACCAACCAAGTTTTCTGTCATCTGTATTGAAAATAAGTTTTGTGTAGTATTGTAAAAGTAAAGATAAAATTTATTGGAAAGAGTGTGTTCTATTCAGTGATGTTTTCTTAGCAGAAAACATGGCTCAGGCAAGAAGAATGCTTTTCTCATTACTTTGTGACCATTGTTCTGAACACCGTGAAGGTACGCAACAAAAACCCTGCTCATACAGAATCTGTGAGAAGAGAGAACTCGAGACAAAGAGAATTCAGAATTTACCACCTAGACAGCACAATTCTGTTTTATTCCCTGCCATGACTGGCCAATCAGACAAATTATCTTTCTGCATTTTATTTTAAATCTCTATTTTTAACAGTTGTGTTTTCCACTTTTTTCCCTTAGGTCTCTTGGCTCTTCAGACTTAATGCCAGTATTTCTTATGTACTAGAGTTTCTACTCTGTCTTGGCATATGTAGCTGATGAATGCCCCTTATTAAAAATGCTTGGGTCAAATTAATAACAGATAAAGTAAAATCATATGCTTCAAGTCATACTTTTATTTTTTTATTTTATTTTTTTTAAAGTATCAGGAACCATAAGAGTGTCATGAAACTTTAATGAAAGAAACATAAGCATGGCTTTAAGCTTAATAGTGAGAATTGCTGGTTCCTGGAAAGTCATACTTTTAAAATGAAGATGTAGTTGAGATTTAAAGGCCTCAATGACTTATTCAAATTAGAAATATTGTTCTCAAGAAAAAATGCTCATTATTCAATAATTGGCACTTAGTATTCTAAGTCAAGCAAGCCCTATACAAAATCCTTTATGTGTGCATTATATTATAATCATTCCTTGAGGTACATACTGTTACTTCCATAGATTAGAGCAGTTGTACAACTCTAACAAGGTCACAAAGTTAGCAAGCTAAGTATCCAAGATTTAAACTAAGTTCAGAGCCAGAATCCAGGTTAACTATGCTCTGTGATACATTATTCAGGATGCTGCTTTTGTATCATGGCAGTACAAATTCTGGAATAGTGAGTGTCTCATGGTCCTAATACTCTCTACATCCTTAGTAAAATCCTGAATGTTCATCATACAAGATGATGACTTTCCTTCCATTGTCTGCCTCTTACTATATGTAAATTTTCCCATCTTGGGAGATATTTTACTTACATAATATTTGTGTCATATCAAATTTAATTTTTGTGTAATGAACTTTCACATAAACCTAATTTTGTTAATTAGTTAGCTGATTGTTCACTGTTCAATGAGATTGTTAGATAGAAAACATTGTAGATACATTGCAAAGACTAAGATAAAAATCTTAATCTAGTGAATTTGAAATAGTGCTATGTAGAACGAGATTATAGCAAAGGGTAATTAAGAGTAAAGAATGAGAATTTGGATTCTATAGACGTCTGTGATATTGAGCTAGGCGGGATGTAAAGAACACAGTGCGCGAGCTACTAAGAAGAGCTGCGGAGATGAAAGAGACTGAACAGATTCTTTGACTATTTGATATTAGAGAAGAGATATTTGATATTAGAGAAGAGAAAATTGCAAGGCAAGGCAAGGCAAGGCAAGGAAGGGAAGGCAAGGCAAGAAAAGGAAGGGAAGGGAAGGGAAGGGAAGGGATAGTCTAATTGTGGAATTTTCAGATCATCGACCCAATGAAAGACATAATGAAGGTCTTTCCATGTTTTTCTTTTATTGATCACCCATTCCCACTAAACCTTCCACCTCCCTCATGACCAGCAGCCACTATGTAGCTGGCTTACAAATGACAAAAGGAACATGCTTAGCATCAGGTCATCAGCTGGTAGTTACAGTGGTGAGGAATCAATGTCTCTCTCAAAGGGAAGGGAAGGGAAGGGAAGGCAAGGCAAGGCAAGGCAAGGCAGTTCCAAAACAGATGGTTGGCATGACCATGCATGGTCAGCATAGCACTTACTTGGAGCGTGAAAAATGGCTCGGTTACCCAAAGAAAGTCATCCAGATGTTTATGGAGGCAGGATAGAAGAAACAAGACATGGAGTTCTTTACCTTAGCACTGAGTACTTTGACTTTATGAAGAGAGCACAGACATTAATATCTTTGTAGGGGATTTAAACCTCTAATATAAATATTTTTTAAAGTGCCAAAGGCATAATTAAAAAAGCTGATATGACTAGGGATGATGAAACACACCTTTAATCCAAACAATTGGGTGGGGGAAGAGGCAGAAATATCTTTGTATGTTCAAAGCCATCCTGGGCAATATAGCAAGCTCCAGGACAGCCAGGGCACCACAGAAATCTTGTCTCAAAATAACTTTTTTAAAGGTCAGGGAAGGTTTTGGGACTGCCTAAAGAGAAACACCAAAGAGCGTGCAGTGCCAGAGACAAGGAAACAGAAGGGACAAAAGGGAAACTTGTAAGAAAGAAAATTGCAGGTATAGTCTAATTGTGGAATTTTCAGATCATCGACCCAATGAAAGACATAATGAAGGTCTTTCCATGTTTTTCTTTTATTGATCACCCATTCCCACTAAACCTTCCACCTCCCTCACAACCAGCAGCCACTAGGTAGCTGGCTTACAAATGACAAAAGGAACATGCTTAGCATCAGGTCATCAGCTGGTAGTTACAGTGGTGAGGAATCAATGTCTCGCTCAAAGGAAAGGTTTGTACCGGAAGAGCTTACAATATTATTTCTGGATAGAGAGG
>NW_026067944.1:26719115-26721032 GCF_014885135.2 Alexandromys fortis
TATATTTCATGTTAGACTAGGCATTAGGCCTAAAGTGATCTCTTTTAGGAAATGCTACCTTTACCTGCTTCCCAATGCCATCAAAGTGCTTTGTCTTGTACAATTTCAAACAATGGGCTCAATGAACAGAATGGATTCAAATAGCCAGCTTTTACAAGAAAGAGGCAGCAGAATACAGTGTTTGAGCAGAGGAATGAAGGAAAACAAAGAATGGTCATGTTTAAGAATATGTGTGTTCTAAAAACTCCAATTACAAAAAAAGTACATCATTCCAGAACAGCTGGCTAACACTATCAGTTTACCCTCTAGGATTTAGCTTCACAATTACGAATAATGACCCAAGATAAGGAAAAACATAAAACAAACAAAAAATGCAATAATATATTTTATGGTTAACAAGCAAAATGATTTTATGCATTTTTTTCCTTCCTCTGATCCTCCTTTGCCTATTCCAAGACCAGGAAGATAAATAACCACAGCTTTAATGCTATTGACAGAAGCCTTTGTGCTATGTAAATCTGTGTTTTCTACAAACGCATCATGGCTGTAGGGGACAGCGAGAGCAAGACGGAAGATTCATTAATAGATCCCCATAAGCAAAGAACAAATGAATCTCAGGCCTGTCTCCCAGAACACTCAAAATGCCTCACTCAGCCAGCTGTCTAGAGCTCTTCGGGCTGGAAATATGAGAACTATAATTGAATAATCTCATATTAAAAGATGACAAAAAATACAAATCTTCCACGTGTGTGTGTTTTAAAGTGGCCTGCCTTGTATCTAATTGAGAATGTATTGGAATTGTTTCCAATGGACTGGCATCGCTAGGCAACTAGGCATCCATTGTGGGGGAAAAAGAAGTATTATAGTTTATTTTCAGTATGAATTTAATGGTTATGAAAGTCGCAGAAGATTTTGATAGGACCTGACACTTCTATTGGGCCTTTGTTTTTTAATGCAATACTGGTGGACGATGGCAGTTTCAGAAATGCGTTTTGTTCTTTCCTCAGCTACTTGCAGTTAGACAAAACCCCCACCCACTTTCATGCTTCATCTCTCTTTCAGGAAGGAAAATATTCCATTCGAAAGGACATAAGAACTGCCATCTGGTCCTGGAGATTTTTTCACATCTCGTTTATCTATTAGGTGTTGAACATCTTGCACATTAACCACCACTTGATGTAATAATTCTCATCTGTTTGTCTTGCCTGTTCCGGAAGACATTTAGCAAATGAGAACTCCCCAATGTCTTTTTTAAAACTGGGAAAACAAAATCCACTTAGTGTCTCAGCAGACCATCTTCCTTCGTAAAGACCAGCCAAGGGATTGATGCCTTAGCTTCCCTTTCTAATTGCAGCTCACCTTCTGTCCCTTGCCTGTAGCCTGGACCCATAACACTGCACTCTTGCTCTGTTTGCCTTTGTCTTGCCTTATGTTGCCAGTGATGAACTAACATAATTTTTGTGATGATGGAATTGTGTTTTATTAAATGTACACCAAAAACTATATAGATGAATGCATGATGAAATTGGCAATATACTTTTATTGATTTTTCTAATTTTCTAAAATAACCATGTCATTCTTGTACCCGTGTGAAGTATTATGAAGGATAATTATGAGTATGGGAAAAGAATATAACATTTTGATGAGAGGAGCAGGAACTAACCTAAAAACATTTTTTTTTTCATTTTGGAAAGACTGCATATTTAGAAAATGATAATTTTGCTATAAACAATTGGTTCTGTGCCTCTTAGTTTCGGTATCATAAGATTCTTTTTTCTCATTAAGGTTCAGATTCTGATTAAGAATAAAGGCCAAAAGGGAAAAAATTAGAAGACTCCCAATTTTGTTGTTTGTCTGGTACCCTCACTGGTGACTCTATTGGAGATGTCCGAGTGCTTGCATTTGGATGTGGACTAT
>NW_026067944.1:26721257-26737514 GCF_014885135.2 Alexandromys fortis
CAAAGAGCAATCAGGGTTCCCTGCCCTGTGGGAAGTCCGAGGACCACCCACTTCCATCCAGGTCTAGTAAGGTGAGCATCTAAACTGCCTAGGCAGAAGTTTTATTGCGTTTCTGAAACATGAAAAGAGGTACAGCGGCTAGAAGTGAGAGGATAAATTGGAGGAATGTGCCTCAGCAGGAGGAAGCAGGAACTACCTTGGTGGCCTTTGAAGGCCTTGGTAAATACTTCGGCATTCCTATTTTGATATTAATTAATTAGCTTATATTTAAGGTTTCAAGCCTCTTTACAATGCATCTTAGTTATATCTCTCTCCTATTTGTTGCCTCCAGCCCCCATGCTATATCTCACATGCAGGGGTCACCTTTTCCCATCACTCCTCATCCTTCGTTCTTACTTTCTCTCTGCTCCTTCTTCCCCAGTGTGTCCTGAGCCTTGAGTGACAACTCATTCGTACTGTCTACACCTCAGCACTCACATTTGCTTGCTTTCAGTACTTTGAAAAGTTATGTGTCTCTGCATTAACCACTGCCCACTGTACAAGTATTTAGAAGGAAGTTCGACAAAGTGATCATTTGGCAAAATATTTCCTTTTTAAAAATTGTTTTTATTGAGCTATATATTGCTCTCACCCCCCCTTCTACTTCCCTCCCATTCTACCCTCTCCCATGGCCCCATGGCCCCATGCTCCCAATTAGGAAATCTTGTCTTTTTTTTTTTTTTACTTCCTTTGTAGAATAGATCTAAGTATGTCTCTCTTAGAGTCTTCTTTAAGTCTTCAAAAGCTGCTTGTCTTTGCTTTATGTCTAAAAGCCACTTATGATATTTGTCTTTCTGGGTCTGGGTTGCCTCACTCAATATGATGTTTTTGGCAAAATGTTTTCAACAGGTTTTCTCTTATTACCTGTATATTCCCTAGACATGTAGGTAAACCATGTTTATAGTATTGTGCATAAATTTCCTCCTGTGAATCAGAGGAAATCCACCCTAGAAAGCAAAATATTATCTGAAAAACTGTCTCTCTGCTAATGTACCAATAGACACATCTTGCCTTGGCAGGCCATTATTGTGATCTTAGAAGTTTTAATAAAAATATTCTATTCATTATTATTATGTGTGTAAATGAGCGGGAACACGTCCCATGTACACAGATGTGAAGATCACAGGATAACTTTACTTTGCTTTGTTCTTCCATCTTTAATTGAGTTCCAGAAATTGAACTCAGGTAATGAGGGCTGCAATTTACCTTTACTTCAGGAGCAATTTGCTGGCTCCAGCTCCATAACACTTGTAAGTTTTTTGTTTTGTTTTGTTTTGTTTTCTTTCTTTCTTTCTTTTTTTTTTTTGCTTCATTTTGTTTTGTTTTAACTCAGTTGTTGTCATGCAAATTAGGACACGGAAGCTGCTAACAGTTCATTTTAGGGTTAGTCTCAAATATAGTGATCAAAGACAAAATCTGAAATACACACCTTTGTATTTTGGAGTAGTCTGCAGAAGTTAAAAAAGGTGCCAGAAAATAGAAGGAATCTGTGTTTTTGATTGTGGGTCTTTGAGTACCTGAGGAGAGGAGCATTATATAAGTGGAAAAACAGAAGCAGTAGTATAAGGCACAGGGTTGGATCAAGATCTACCCCATGCTGGTAGCTTTTGAGCTTTTGTGGTCTTCTTGGGCCTCATACAGATTCTTAAGCATATGATGTAGTGAGTGAATCCTAGGAGTCTACTCATTACACTTCAGTGTCAGAAAGCCAGGGCTGTTTCATTGACATGAAAAGAGCCTGGGGCTGCAGGCTTGTGATTGGTCAAGATTGATTGCATTAAGCTCAAGGCCTTAAACTCAAACTCAAAGTCAATTTCCATGGAGCTTTGCAAAAGGCCCTGGAATCTCTCTTGGGAAAATTAACTTTTACCCCACGGCAATGACATGCTTCATGTTGGGCATTAAGAGATGAATCAGGCTGCAGTTGGAAGCCAGACTGAAGATGGCAAAAGTGAACAGGCAATGTATGACCATAGGAATAATCAGAAGTTGCAGAAATTGGAATTAATGGTGAGCAGAGGCATATGCATGGCCTTGGGAAACTGATTTAGGAGCGAAACTGGCCAGATGTTACAATGACCTGGTTGGAACAGATGAATTGGGAAGAGGGAAGTTACAAAGCTGATTTTGAAATGTCCAGCAGGTACAGGGTATGGGCTGCTTTCTTTCCCTGTTGTTTCTTTACTGTGGGGGAATATTTGGGAAGTCCAAAATTTGGAAAGCAAGATTAAGGCAGTGTGTCTGGGTTTGTTGATAAGCAGTCGATGAAAGGGGATAAAAACCCAGGAGAGCTTTCTTGTGTTTAGAGCAGACAACATATGGAAAGGGAGCTGAAAGACATGGACAAACTGCTTTGCACTTTCGTTACCCCATGTCAGGCCAACATGGAGACTAGACTGTAAGCGAAGGAATTCTCTTTCTTGTTCAAGGGACCAGCATCACTGGTTTCATTGCTTCTCTTAGGCCTCTAAAGATTGTTTAAAGTAATTACCTTTAGGATTCACATGTGCCCTGTCCTTGAAAGTGTCAACACAGAAACAATTTCAGAATGTGACAGTGTCTGTCCTTTCATTCTGTAAGTGTTGATCTAGAGCAAGAACGTGTGTCGCAGGTGAGTAACCTCACTGAAGATGTTGCCGTTTTACTTATGCTAATGGCAAGACTCCTTTGGACGCCAGCAGAAGTCCACTGGCTTATGAGTTGCAAAAGCACCAAAAACAGCTGTATGCCTCCACATGGTCTTTCTTCCTGCTCTGCCCATGTCATCTTTATTCCACTTAGCCCAAGTCTGCAAGCTAGTGCATTCTCACCCGGGAAATCAGTGAACACATATCTTATGTCCCCCAAAAAAGTCTCATTTGTGGTACTGCTTTATCGATGTGTAATAGTTTCTAGATGAACTATGGATTTATATGCATCTATATGCATGCGTATATGTATGCGTGTGTAGTTTTTGAAATATAAATGAATATTTATATATATAGCGAATAAGTATGAATAGACTTTGTTATGTAAATGGATGGATTATTCTGCTGTAATGAAATTTTCAAAATTTTAATATATTGTTTCCTGCTTTGATGATAACCATATCTAAGGCTCTTATGCTCCAAGTGCACTTGAACAGAGAATTTGAGAGACTTACTTTCCCTGTACAGGCTGAAGGACTTGATTGATTGTGGTAAAGATGTATCTGAGGAGTATATTTTAGTAAACTCCCTGGTAGATTTCAAAACACTTATGCATGAGTATATTGTTCAGATGTTGCCTAGATTTTAAAAATTAAACGTTTTAGCAAACAACTATTTAAGTTACATGAACTATTAAATAAAAACTTCTTCTTTGAAAAGCATGAAAGTCGTGCTTATTAAAGTAAAGATTGAATGAGTGAACTGCCATAAATAGATTGCTGTGATTTATGGTAAGTGTATGGGAAAAGATGGCATCAAATCAAAAGTTAGATGGGTCTTTATGTGACTCTATGAATGGCATTCCCTTAGGGTTGGAGAGGTGGGGGATGGGCCTGGGAGAATGGGAGGGAGTGGGAATTTGGATTGGTATTTTTTTAAGTAATGAAAAAGGGAAAAAAACACGAAAAAAGAAAGGCTGTAGCAAGGAAAACAAATAAACTTTCCTACTTTTAAGATTTTTTTTTCCTTGTGGAACAAATTACAGTTCCATAATTTGCCAGTGCACTGTCTTCTTCCATTGACCTTAACCACAGCACACAAGAAGGAAAGAGTAGGAAGAAGTTTGCTTCTTACATAGCATGGAACCACTTCCTTGATCAGATGAACAGGCTCTAATTAAAGAATCTTCCTAAGGATCTTCTATAAAGATGTTCCTACTTCTCTGAAAATTCAGCAGGAAAAATTTGAATTTCAAAGTAAAGATTATCTTAACCACCTCAAGATTTCAATTATGAAACAAAATTTAGAGAAGTATAAGTTACTGGTTATGCCTCAGTATTTAAGGATGAAGAGAAGGTAGAGAGGAATTAGAAATACCTTTTGCAGATAAGAAAATTTTTTCTTCACTGTGACTGCTTTGAAAGAACTTTCTTCTGCTATTGGAAGCTCTGTAAGTATGCCTTGGTAATTAGACAGCATATATAAAATATGTTAATGGTTTGATATGGGGAAGGGTGAATGCCTACATATTTTTAGTTTGAGAGTTGACATAATGGGACATTGATCCTTAATGGCTGTCTAGTCAAAATTTAGACTGATTCATAGTCCCTGAGGAAAAAAAAGCATTTGAAGTTGGATAGATAATCTTAAATCCAAATCCAAAATACAGCAAATTAACAAAGTAGTAAGATCTTCATTCTGAGAAGAGAAACACATTATGAGTTGTCTATTATCACTATATTTGAAAGAACATTTTTGACTATGAATGATGATCATACTTGAAATTCTCAAACTACTTTAATGCATCAAAGATTGAATTTTCAGGTTGGCGAAATCATAATACATATTCATCTGAACACATGTTGTGCCTCTGTATTGTTACATAGATACCATCTTTGTTTCAAATAGTTCAGCACTATACTGGGCGAGGCAAAGTACACTTGAAATTGTAAGCTTTTCACAGGTTTTGAAAAGGTGATGCTTGATTTTACTTTATATGAATTCTATAGTAGAAATCAGGTTAAAAACACTGAATACAGAAATATTAAAATCAGCATTGTGCCAAACTACAGCTTCAACATATTTGGCCTAGCATTGTCCTTGTCAGAAGGGTACTAAAACCTCTACAAATGAGAAAGTAAACCATACAGATGCCCAACCACTTCCCCCAAAATATTTAGTTCATCCCCATCCTCATTATTGCCACTAAGCGAAGCATTACTGTTCCTTAGCACACCTCTTCTCATGACTAGTTGTTGTATTTATTTGTAATTTCAATTTACTCTTAAACTTTTTTTTACCATTGCTGTGTCTGTTTCATGAACACACAAAGAGTTTGTTAACTAAAATCTCCTAATGTTTTGCACAAACTATTTATTGGATCTAAAGTAAGAAATATCCATTGGGTGGGGAGAGTGAGAAATGATGTTCCTTAAGTTTCAGTGAGTCTCAAACTCTGATTGGTGATGTGTGCAAATATGAGACATGCTTTTCACAACTTACTTTTCAAAATTAATATTTTATCTCTTTCTTCATTGCTGTTTAAAGAGTCTCTCTCTCTTCTCTTTGTGTGTGTGTGTGTGTGTGTGTGTGTGTGTGTGTGTATGTCAGAAGCGATCATTATAGCTCTTAGACCCAAGGTCACAGACTTTTGCAAGGCTCCTGGTTTGTTTGGGTACAAGTGTCTGGATTCTGCTTTGCAAGGCACCATTGCAAGTGCTTTCGCCACCCAAGCTTTATTTCTTGTCCTTTTTTCCCTTGAAGCTAGAAAACCACATCAGAATCATCTCAACCACAGAATATGCCCCATGTTTCATTTCTGCACATCGGACTTTTTTTCTCACACTTCTGAAGTTTAGATAAGACTCTGGTATTCTCCTTTTCCCCAGCACAGAAACAATTCATTCAGATGTTTAAAGCCAGAGGTATACCACTAACTCTTATAGCGTCATTATATTCTTATGGATATAATATTTGCTCATTGTTTTTTCATGTGGTTATTTAGAAGTCAATCATACCCTGAATCCCTAAGGATATGATGAATTTAAAGTACTCTGGAGCACAACAGCATTTAGCTCGTGAGCAATACAAAAAAAAAAAACTTAATTCCATTCCCAATATTTTATACTGACCCAAGATTCTACAGTTTGTGAATAGAAGAAAAAAAGCTCCTTGCCAGGCCCCTTCAGCTTTCAGCTGCCGTAAAGCGAAACTGTAACCAGACTACGTGGCCTGTCATTGGATCTCCATAATGAAAGTCATGAAAACTTACACTTCTCTTTCAAAAGAGACAGAAGATTTGCTTGAATCCTGAAACTTGTGAGTGCTCTTGTCAATAAGGAAACTTACATTTTCTTCATGTGACTTAATTTTTACAGAGACTAATTTCAGGAGAGCCAAATCTTTATGAAGAAAAACTGAAGTTTTTCCAAAAGGCAATGGACATTGTTCACATTTATATATATATATATATTATATAATATATTAATATATATTAGCCTCAGGTAGCAGATATATCATTGAAAGCATCTCAGCATGTAATAAAATTTAAATTACCAGTCACTATTATATCGTTCAAATAAGGATACTGCAATCATCTTCGTTTTTAAAAGTATGGTTATAAATCTTGATATATTTATTTATTGGTTGAAGTTTCTCTACTCACTAAATGTCAGAATCAGGATTTTAAATGAAATTTAAATCCATTCTTGTTTCCTTTATCAATTTATTGATAAAGTGGTTGAGAAATAGATAAAGGAGAATCGTGAAGCAGGGAGATGGGAGAGTGGGGCACTTTGGTACTTAGGTAGTGTCAAGTTCTTTTCTCCTACTTCCAAATACATAATTAATTTCAAATCTTAGCTCATTGTTTTTTCATGTGTTTGCTTAGAAGTCAATCATATCCTCCACAGTAGGAAATCACCTAGCGTCTTATTCAGAGCAAGGGCGCGAACACCATGAAAAGTCAAGTGCCATTTTTGTTTTCTTGATTTTGCCCTTAGTTTTTTTCCTTAGATTTCAACTTTACCCTGAGTAAAATGGACACGGCACGAAAACAGGCAGACGATAAAGGTAGAGAGAAAATGTTCAAAGAAAGACAAGGGTTCAGCATCAAGATTGTTAGCTAGCGCCTGGTGAAAAGAATAAAAGGAGCCACACAAGGGCACTGGCTTTCTGCCTTCTCCTCTCTTTGTGTTCTCTGCCCCATTGTAATGGGAAAACCCACAGCCCCAGAATGAACATTCTTGCTCTCCTCATGAGAATATGAATCCTGCTGGACTCCATGAAGCCCCTCTTCAGGCACTGCTCCCAAGCTGCCATTACTCTCTGCCCTGCAGGAGCCTGGAGTCTATCCTCATTTTCTGCCTTTGTTTGTGGTCAAGCATAGAAGTCTGGGGTGAGACAGTTGGGAGAAAGGAGGCAATGATGGAAGATAATTAAGAATGTTAGAGAAAAGCTCTCCTGGAGAAACCTGTGGTTGAAAAAAAAAAAAAAGAGAGAGGATTAAACGGAAGCTTGAAGATAGTAGGGTCCTTAAGTTTGCTAAGGTGGCAAGGGCACAGAGTTCTATGGTACCATAGTGAAATTTCATTTCTATAAGATATTTCAACAGCTTTCTATATATTGTCTGAAGAATTTCCTCAGCAGGGGAAAGCTCTTGTTAGCAACAATCTCAACATTAACATTTAGAATCTGAATAAAGCCTGGGGAACAGGAATCTGGCGACTTGCTAGAGAAAAAGTAGAACAAAGGACACACATTTGCTGATAAGCGTAGGTCACTCTTCGATTTATACAAAGAAAAATAATGAAGAAATGACTTCAAATTCCAGTAAAATGGTGGCATCACTCATGACAGTAGAGAATCGTTTATATGAAAACTATGGAATGGATCGGTAGACAGCCTAGTGGGCATCAGATGCCCAGGAGAACGTTTAAGGAGAAATACACGTTCAGACCACAGACTCCCAGGCAGATAGCTGGAGACTTGTTTTATTTAGGATTCAGTTTTCCACTCTCCTCCTCATCCTCCCCTTCTTGTCTTTTTCAGAGCGTCATTTTACTTGACAAAGTCTCTCCCTCTTCACATCTATTCATTGCCTCCTTCTTGCTTCTGGCCTCTTACTGTACAACTAGAAGTCCCAACAGGCCTCACCTTTCTGGAGGCAGAAGGGTTTTTCACTTCTGGGTAGATCAGACTAATGCCACATTACCTCTTTTGTAGCATGGACCTCCAGCCACTGAGGACATACTGAACAATGGTAGCATGAGGAGCAGGTGTCCCCAGCTGCATCTGGAAAGAATAGTTCCTTCTATGGTGGTAAAGAATTTGAGAAGAGGTTTGCCATGAAAAGGATCCTATCAGGACAACTTTAGCTTATCCATAAAACCGCTTTTAAAATTTGATAAAAAAAAAAAAAAAAAAAAACTGTTCCAGAGCCTTTGGTTAATGCTGGTGTTAGTGGTGTTAGGTCAGAGAGAAAGAAAGGGAATGAAGAAATTAAGACAAAAGAGGTTAGCAGAACAGCAGAAACAAGAAGAACGAACAAGAAAAAGAAAACTGCATTGACTATATCTAGAGTTCTCTGAAGAGCTGGTCTCCTTTCCCTTACGATCCTGAAGCCTGTCTGAGAGATCTTCCCCAGCCAAGGTCTCTTCTCTTAGAATGTATCCCATGTGAAGCCAAATGTCCTTGAAATGTCTTTACTAAGCTGTCAATAGTAGGACCCTACTGCCGAGCAGATTGAATGAAGTCTTTTGGAGATGCATTACTGAATGAATATCATTACTATCCATGTCAGGAACCTTGCAAGCAATGAATAGGAAAAGACAGAAAGCCGGGACAAGGTAGGTTTTCATTAGATTGGTAAGCTTTTAGTCGGGCCCTGGCTTTAAAAATAAATGCCATCCCCTTGATTGCAGACTTAATGAAGTCTGTTAGGCCACAGTTCAGGAATAAAATAAAACAAGGACTCATGATATCCATGTAATGAGTAAAACTGGTTAAAAGGTAGGGGAGCCTTCTCTTCTGCTGCCCAGGCTCTTACTCCTGCTGTCTGATAAATCTGGACATTAATGAAATCAAGCTTCATTAGCCCTAGGACAGACAAACTAAGCAACAAAAAGAGATAAAGGATTGCAGTTACTAGAAAACAGAAGACTGGACAAGGGTGTGTTTGAAGGTGGCAAGAAGGAGGCTAGACAGGAAGTCAGCAAAAGAGGGAGGGTTGCAAACAAAGTGGGATTAAAAAGAGCGAGAGAAGTCAGATTTATCAGAGTTGGCCCTTTTAAGAAGCCATGGCTCACTGTAGACATATTGTTTATTGCTTTAACTGAGTCATTTCTCTTGTGCCCTCTGTAGCGTGGAGCTAGCAGAAGCTCATCTGTTTCCCAGCAAATCTACCTCTCACACACTGGGGCATTTCATAGCCCAGGACTCATTGTTTCCTTTTCCAAATGGATGAGAGAGAAAGAATGTCTCCATCAAATGAACAATGCTTTCAAGGCATCACAAGGGAAAAGTGCCATTCTTTTGGGGCTTGGTGAGAAAGATCACTGCAAGGTTTTTGATAAATTGCAAAGTGTTTCTTTACTATTTTCTTTATACTCTGGGGCTCTCAAAGAAAGAATGAGAAAGAGAGAGAGAGAGAGAGAGAGAGAGAGAGAGAGAGAGAGAGAGAGAGAGAGAGAGCACCTAGGTTGGATTTTGGTGCTATGAAGCAAGGCTGCCCTCTAGTCCCTATCAGGAATCCAGATTCTGTTTCTGTTGCTGAATTAAAAGGCATCTAATTCTACATGGCCTTTCCTAGACCAGGACCTGCAGGGATGTCCTGTTGAGCTGTAGTCTGCTGTACCTCTATGGGACTATTCATAGGGAAAGACAGAAAGAGGAGGGCAGCAAGTGGATAGGGAGAGAATAAAAGACCTGAAATGAGCAGAAGATCTAAGAAAATTCACAGATTATTTTTCTGTGCTTTACCTAAGATCAGCTTCCACTCCTGTCTTAGTTTATCTCCCAAGATTGCTTTTCTGTATTACACTGCACACTGTCCTTTGCTTCTAATTCTTGATTTTTTTCCCTCACCCCCCCATTATTCTCTAGTATGGAATTTTTGGATTTATCGATTCTCTAAGTCACATACCATAAAGGTTACAACAGAATGTCTGACAAGAGTCTAACTTCTGGAAGCATATAATTGGCTGGTGAGGCAAAACACAGAAGTTAAGGCACACAACAAATAATACCATGCTATTAAGATGTATGAATCAGAGATGAAGCAAAATAGGCGGTTGCTCTTTGTGCTCCCAGTAAATTCAGAAACTTCTCAAGCACTGTGGGCCAAGTTTCAAATCCATTTTACAGCTTGGGTAAAAGGCCTTTGAAACTTGGCCCACATGGTCTGAGTGTTTAGGAATTTTCTGTGTCATCATAAAATCAAGAGCATGGCATGTATCTTCAGCAGCAAAATCAGGAAGTAGCCAAGATTTGGAACTCTATTGTGAGAGTGAAAAGTTACCCATATAATTACGAAAAGAAGCCTTTCCACTTCCCATCTTCCCATTGATCTCTACAAAGAGGTAAAACAAAACACCTTTGCATTTGCATAGATGTATGTACTCAGTCATGTGTGCATAAATGCACCTGTTTCTGACTTACTTGTTTTGAATATACATTACCAAGGGCGTTTGAATTATTTTTAATTAATTAATTAATTAATGGACTGTTTCTTTACTATTTTTGTGTATGTGTGTGTTGTGCCTATGTGTGTTCTTGTTCACCATGTACATGTACTGGTGCTGGCAAAAGCCAGAAGAGGGCATTGGATCCCCTCTTTCTGGCATTACACGTGGTTCTTTACTTCCCTTTGTGGGTGCTCAGAACTGATCCTGGGTCCTCTGCAAGAACAGCAATCATTCTTAGCCTCCGAGTCATCTTTCTGGCCTTAGGATTACCAAGGATATTTGATTTGACACAGAAACCCTGTTTTTCTTTAACAATTACTGGTTAGGACAATGAAACAGATTCCTATTTCTCACGGGAAGATGGAAGTAATTTCTGTAGCTAAGAGAATGGAGAGGAAATCCAGTGGATTCTGACCTTTCAAGAGGAAACCGATGTAAATGCTGTATATCTGCTTTCTGTGCCATACAAGGACACCTTTTTTCACCCTCTTGTTGAAAAGATGTCAAAAGGAGGACCATGGTGATTATCCTGCTGATGACAGGCTGGGAAGGGGATCTTCGCTTGCTTCATTCTTAATAATGTAATAGTTGGGATATACATATGCATTTCAAGGAATTACTGTAAATAAAACCAAGTCTTCATTAAGAAAATAATGTGAATTATCAGTACAAGCCTTCTATTCCAGCTGTACTATCCTCTCAACTATGTGAACATAAATGGTTTCATTCCCTGAGATAGCTTCACAACCATTCCACTTCAGTGGATGTGTATTAGTTCAAGACGCTTCTTTGTTCCACACAATCCAACTAGTCCAAAGAAGTAAAGGAGTTAGAAATGTACTAAATCCAGGCTTCCTTAGTTCCAGTGCAGAAACCTCAGAGCCTTTTTGGATTAGAAAGCGGGTGAGAGGCTGTGTGTCTTCAAGTTTTCTATTCCCATCTTATTAATTATATATTCATTCTTAAATAATGAACAGGATATTCTGAGTATGAGGCCTTTTAAACCCGTAGACACAAACAAACATTGTCTCTTTCTAGTATGTTCAACAGCAAAATTACTTGCTGACGGTTTGATTCTTTAGGGCTATAGCATTTTTCCAATCTAACGAGGAACCTTTAAAAAAAAAACCTGAATGTTTTTCTTAGTGGCTATACCAATCCACATACGTTGTCATTTTTGCACCAAATCCAGCATAACCCTTCTAGCCTAGAAAACCAAGATGATATCTGCTCTCCTGTGAGACTAGCCCTCGCCTTCTGTGGGCATTGTTCAGTAGAGAAACTGAGAGGTATCTAAATCCTCATATTTGAAACCTAAAAAGCAATGCAGCAAAAGAATAATCACTGGATCTCTGAATAGGTAAGTATAAAAAAGGAAAGAAATAGATTCTTTCTTCTCTCTCTCTCTCTCTCTCTCTCTCTCTCTCTCTCTCTCTCTCTCTTGACTAAAACTCACTATTGTTCACTGTGTCTGAAATGTCCACTGTATCACTACCCACAGGGTTTCATTTTTACCAAGAGATTTTTGTCTCCAACCTGTACTTCCTGCCTGGTGACCATGTGAGAGAACGGTGTGAAGATATTAGAGCAGCCATGTGAAATTGCCATTCTTTCAGCTAAAATGAGGTCAGATGTTGGCAGTTTCGTGTTTCAATTTGATACTCATTTCTTTCGCATAGAAATTCCAAGTCTCACTAATACCTTATAAATGAAAATAAAGACCATGAAAAGTGGAGGCCATGAGTCCCCTCACCTAGCAGATGTGATGCCTCCCTGCCTCTTACCCACTAAAAGCCTTTTACCTAGAATCTTTGCGAATGCTGTGGATTCTGCCTTTGCTGCGGTTTTCCTTATGCAATCCCAGTTCTTGTAGAATTAGCCATCCTTGCTATAGACCCTACAGATTCCAAGCTTCATTCAAGTGCTTGTTTATGACATTTACTAAGGCAGAAAATTCTTGGAAAAACACACTTCCATGAGTCATTTCCTCCAAGAATGCCCCTAAATGAATGATTGGCCAAATAATACCGTATTTGTTTGGCTCGTATTGAAGGCAATGGTTTTGGAATCTTATTGACTAGAAATTATCACAGATACAAGCAAAAATCGCCACTCCTGTTACAGGTACCTCTGGTAGATCTGACTGGCCCAGAAGTCATTCTAAGATAAAAATATCTTTTCATTCTTATAATTGGCCTGGCCGACCTTCAATATGTGGGCTAGGTCTGTGACACCAAGGCAGACCTCACTAATTACCTGGACGCTTATCCAGCGTTTATGGCTGTGTAGCAACCACAAAATGCCAATCTCGACACTGTGAGAAGCCTTTAAATAGCAACTTTGCTTCCAACTCCCTAGGCCTGCAATTTGTGAATACATATTGCTCCAGTAAGTATTGGTTATGGGTCATAAAGGAAAGAAAAATAACACAACAGCAATCAGTCAGACTTTCCTTCGCAAACCTGCCTCCAGTACTGATTGTTCCAAATCATTACTTACCCAATCAGTCTCTGAGCAGAGTGGTTGGCGAAAGACACCCACCAGGCTCACAGGAAATTACTGCTGTAGGGAAGAATGAAGGAACAGTCTAACAATAAGAACCCACGATCACCGAATGCTCAGTATATGCTACATACTATTTAAGTCCTTCACAGCCCTTCTCTTAATTAATCTTTAAAAACTCTTATGAGATCTGTACAATTTTTTTTCCACTTGAGGAAACTGGGGCAGAGCATTGATAAGCAACTGAACCAAGCACAATCACTAGAGAGTGGCCACATTAGAACCTTGGTACTGGGCCTGCTTCCTTGTCCGTGAGCTGCTTAGGAATGAAGGACATTTGTTTGTCACTGAAGTCCAGTCAAGAGAGATGGCTTAGCCCTGAACCTCCAGCCTCTCCCTTGCTATGCTAGCACTGAAATACCATCGCTTCAGTTTGGTGGACTCTAACCAGTGCTCATATAATACATTTCTATCCGGAGTAGGAAGAGAAGTGGGAGGTGCAGACGGAAGAAGTCAATTACTTTCGTCAAATAGAAAGAACAAAATCTTACTCTAAGAAAAAAATCAAGGCAAATTGAGGCTTTATTCTTTATCCAGATAGACTTCCTTCCTTCTGCCTTCCTTCCCTCCCTCCCTTCCTCCCTTCCTTCCCTCCTATCTTGCCATTTAAATTATAAATATGCACTATTTAGATGCATTTTTCTCATTGGTATGAGTCTGAGATGCCATTTCAGGTAATGGAGAATACACTTCACAGTGGTAATTTCTAAGTTTAACAGAAACCTATCTTGCTGGTAACTCCAGTATAGTTGCGTGTTTCTAGAGACTTGAGAGCAATAGAGACTGGTTTGAGGCAGAAGACATAGAACAGAAACCAAAGTTTAGATAGCTCTTACCCATCTTAGTTAGAATGTTTTAGTCAGAGATATGTACGTGTATAGAATGCATTTGTAGGTACACACAAACAAAATATGTGTGTATTTATGGCATCTTAAACATTTTGAAAGTAGACAATCATCAGAGAACTGTTACTTTAATTTTTTCAAGCTACTTTAACTTGGATTCTCTAAAGAGAAAAATAAAAACCAAACCCCTGTCTCTGGACCTCAAACCCTGAGAGCTCTGCTGTCGTTTTCTTGTCTGGCTCTTGAGGAGGGAGGAGCTTCCATGCCTTCTCCTTGTCCACACACAGACTCTAGTACACTCTGCTTGGGGTCACTTGGTCTTGACCTGGAAGGCACTTGGCAGTGTTTCTGTTTCACTCTCAAATTTAGTACTTGCTCCTCTTCCTTCATTTATAGCTCCTCCTTACTGTTCCTCCCTACCCTGAGTTCAAGCCCCACACTAAAACAAAACACAGAAATGTAAATGCAAAGGAACCAACGACGTAAGCATATTGTTTTCTGAGCTTGGGGTGCTATGCCTAGTTTTTACCATGGATTTGACAGAAAGGCTGTGGAAACGGTACTGTTACTTTTTGTTCAGTACAGGATGCAGGTCACAGTACGGCCCCTTTTCTTAAGCGGTGGCTGTCTTTTGTCATCCTCTTTAAAATATGCTCAAGGGTTGCAGCGAGCTATATATAGCACTTACATTTGAGGCCAGGCCTGAGCCAGTGAGCAGTGAGCCGAAACAGCCTCACGTGGTCACAGAGTCATGCCCACCCATGATGACCAGGGTTCTAATGAGATTTTCGGCGATACACACACATCCTGCATTTTGTTTTATTCCATTTTAATTGAAAGCTTAGGAAACGCTTCATGCTTCATAAACATTCTGTTATTTTCAGATCAATCTACTCCACTGGAAAACTTAATAAACAGGTAGATAATGGTCCCGCTGACTTGCTCGCATTTCTTATTCATATCTCTTCAATTTCATGTCCTGCCCACAGAGTTTCATCACTTTGCTTTCCTGGCTTTTTTTTTCCTTTCTTTCCTTGTTTTTATTCTTGTTATTTTTAAGGTATATTCAGATGTTCATTTAAAGAAACTACACTCTACTGCAAACACAGATAAAAGCAGAATGGCCCCCTTTACAGCCTACTTCGCATTTGACTGGTTTTAAGCTACGGGCAATGCTTCATGGTTAATGATTTTTAGTTTGTTTATTTTACAAAAGAAAGAGATCAGTAACCTTTAGGTACTCTGTTCAAGGTGGGGTTTTGTTTGTTTGTTTGTTTGTTTATTGCCCCTCCCCAGAAGCAGGCAAGTATTCCTGGAAGTACCTGCTTCCAGGCAATTGTGTTCTGTGGTATTCTGTCTTGCTGTTTCTAGTTTCTAATGCACTTTTATAGGTGTAGACGGGCTGTGAGGAATAACTGTGTACTGGTCTACCCGGGATCTTACCTTGGTCCCCTGCCTTGCTGTCTCTCCATAATCCTCTTTGCAAAATTTAAATCTAAATACTAATTGGAAATGGCTCACCAATGACAAGAAGGAGTAGAGTGGGAAAATCCAAACTGAGAAAGAATTTGCACACTCAGCCAGTTCATTAATATTCCTGGGCAAGAAATGGAAAAAAATAATTATTCATTGCATGTAAGAACCATATTTAGATTTATTCAATGAGACATAAATAGGGAATATTTGGCATATAAAAAACACTTAAGGTATAATAATGATGAAGAAGATGTATTTCCAGTTTCTCTAGGCAAAAATTAGTACATAGAAGTTATTTATAAATAAATTGTTAATTTTCTGAATGAATCGCTATATGTTTTTTACTACACATTTTGGAGATTTATTTGTTTATAATGCTGTCCTCAGTCCCCTAAGTATTCCCTCTTGAGCTCTATGCTGCAGCCTGACTAATAGATCACTGACCCATTAGCCACAACGAAGACAATGAAGGGTGCTAGTGATTGAAGGTGGGGGAGAGCCACGACTCTGGGATTAACTACAAATACAGTCACCAAGTCCTGTGTATGATATATTGAAAGTAGGGTCCCATTTATTCAGAACTCCTTGCTTAAGTCCATGCTCCTTTTCATGGCTAGAATTTGTCTGACATTTTAATATTGTGTATTTCGGGAATTTTTCAAATGAAGTAAGAAAGAGAAATGAGGAAGACAAACAGATACTCATCTAGTTGTTAGTTGGGTACTAAAACTCCCTCTGTGCACTGGGTGTGTATGTGTAGTTTAAGCCAGAATAGCTGCTTGTTTACACCATGCTGGGGACACTGATGGTAGACTATTGAGTGTAACTTAGAGCATGCAGCATATGCCCTGCATTGCCAAGCAGCAAACCTCAGGTGAGAGGATTTTACATACAAAAGAGAAAGTGACAGTGGCAATGGGTTTTTTGATCCTACTGCACCTATTGGCTTTGTGGGAGCCTAGGCAGTTTGGATGCTCACCTTACTAGACCTGGATGGAGGTGGGTGGTCCTTGAACTTCCCACAGG
>NW_026067944.1:26739747-26776220 GCF_014885135.2 Alexandromys fortis
ACATTTTCTGAAAAACAGAATCCACTGATGGAATATCCAACATGGAGCTAAATTTAAAAAACTGCAGTATTTAAAATGTATAAATGCAACAGTTAACCCAGAGTGTGTGATGAACAGAATATTACATGTTGGTGAATGAGTAATGAAGGGTGATTATATCATGAAGCAGAAAAGTGAAAATCTTAAGGACTGATATCAACTTCACTCTGGTTAGCATCGTGGTTTTTCCTTGATAGACAAGAGCACGCAAGATTGTGAGTGATCAGTGTCCAAGATGTGAGGGGAAATGTATCTCTTATTAGGAGCGTCAAGTCCATTACTAAAGACTTTCAAAGAAAAAAATTGCAAGGACAAAGTTCATAACACATTTATTTACTCTTTAAATATAATCCCAGTAGCACAGACACTGAAAGAAACAATAGATGGGACCTGCTGAAACTGAAAAGCTTCTCTAAAGCAAATGACACGGTCAACAAGACAAAATGACAGCATACAGAATGGGAAAAGATCTTCACTAACCCCACATCAGAAAAAGGTCTGATCTCCAAAATATACAAAAACTCAAGAAATTGGTCATTAAAAGAACAAGTAATCCAATTTTTTTTAAAAAAAATGGAGTACAGACCTAAAGTGAGAACTCTTAACAGAGGAATCTATAATGGCTGAAAGACAACATTCTTAGTCATCAGAGAAATGAAAATCAGAACAACTCTAAGATTCTATCTTATACCTGTAAGAATGGCCAGTATCAAAAACACCAATGACAACTTATGCTGGAGAGGTAGTGGGATAAAGGGAACTCTCCTGCCTTGCTGGAAGGAATGCTAGCTGCTACACCTCCTTTGGATATCAGTGTGGTGATTTCTCAGAAAATTAGGAAACAGTTTTCCTCAAGACCCAGCAATACCACTTTTGGGTATATATCAAAAGATATTCAACCATGTCACAAGGAGATGTGCGCAGCTATGTTCATAGCAGCATTGTTTATCATAGCCAGAACCTGGAAAAAATGTAAATGCCCCTTGGCTGAAGAATGGATAAGGAAAATGTGGTAAGTTTACAGAATGAAGTACTACACAGCAGAAAAAAATAACGACATCTTGAAATTTTTAGGCAAATGGATGGAGCTAGAAAATATCATTTTTGAGTGAGGTAACCCAGACCAGAAAGACAATTATCATATGTACTCACTCATAAGTGGTTTTTAAACATAAAGCAAAGAAAACCAGCCTACAAATCACAATGCCAGAGAACTTAGATAACAATGAGGACCCTAAGAGAGACATACATCTAATCTACTGGGAAGTAGTTAAAGACAAGATATCCTGAGTAAATTGGGAGCATGAGGACCTTGAGAAAGGATTGAAGGGGAGGGGAGAGGCAGGAAGGGAGAGCAGAGAAAAATGTAGAACTCAATTAAAATCAATAAAAAAGAAATATGACCCCCCAAAAATAAAATAAAATTTAATACCCATTAATTTGATCTGGAATGATGCTGAATCATAATCATCAGTCTATAAACTTTGTCTTCTTGTTTAGTTATCACATGATAGTGTTCATATTCATTTTTTACTGTGTTTTTGTAAACATTAAAATTTTCATGGAAAATAACAGCTTTTGACATGAGTATGTTAGCTCTCTTTCGGGCATTTAATCTTAGATTTTCATGTATAATTTTGCACTGGCTAGAATCCATGAATTCTCTTATAGTAATTAACACATAGCTACACACTACACTACATCTTTAAGTTCATCTATCTACCAATCATCATACCTGTCTATCATTGCCCACTTACTCCATTAGTTCTGGGCAACACAGTTTTCAGCTATAATTGTATCTCATGCTAAACTTCCTCATGACAATGCCTGTCTTTGTCTAGTGACAAATCCAAGAACCTGCTTTACAATTGCAAATATGGTATCCCCGGTGGGTTTGCATGGAATTCATGCACACTGGCATTGAGTCCTTCTAGCTACAGAAGTGGCAAGCAGGCTTGGCTAGCTTGAGCACATTCCTCCTGCAGGAAGGAATCTCCATGTTTAATGGAGTTGCAGTGAATCTCACCTTTTAACTATTGATTTAAACAGAGTTTTGCAATTTTAGATTTAATTTTAATCACTAAAAAAATCAAATCTTGGATGATCCAAATACTCATTTTTCTCGTCATTTGTTTTTGTTTGTTTGTTTGTTTGTTTTTGTTTTTTTGTCCCATGTGTTAGCTCCTCAGTGGCTTGATTTGGATGAGAATATAAAGTAGAGGAGGAAACTAAGAGATGGATTCATGAGGCTTGATTCTAGATTCTCTTTTCTATAGTCAGAACAGATAGGTTCATCACATTGTGAGAAGAAAATGAGCTCAAAACATACAGAATTTTCTTATGAAATACACAACCAGAATAAAGATTTCCGTTTATTTTTATGAATCTTTAAATCTTTAAATATAAATAAATGTAAATTTTCTAGCAGATGTTTGGATATAGGAGCATAAATGGCTCTGTGTGATCACTGCCAGGGTATAAAAGACAATATGTCTTTACAATAGTTGAAAATCAAATTACTATGCCTTGCCTGCTATGATAAAGGAATGCAGAATGTATTTAATTTCTGATTTAGGGGTCAAGTGTTGAACTCTACTAGATATAAAATTTATTTAAAATTGAATATTCTGTATTAGATCTAAATCTAATCTGTATTTACAGATATTCTATATCAATTTAAGAATGCTCCATATTTTTCAAATCATTTTATTATTTCTTGGGGAACAGGGTGAAGTTTAAAAAAAAGTTATGATTTGAAATTATTTACCTGAATATAGATCCAAATTCCACACGTTTTTGGACTACGTAAGTTCAGACTACTAATGGAGTTGACTGAGCTGTAAAAGCTAGGACTGTAATATGAAAATTAAAGTGCTTAACTCTCAGGGCTACTATGACAATTAAATAAATTCATAATAATGCACACAAGAAGAGATCAACCACAGCAGCTTCCCCATCTTGTCTCTAGATTAATCAGAAAATTACAGGTTATCAGCCTTCTATCTAATTATAGCCTGGGCACAACTACAGGGTAAAGAACAATTTTACAAAAGAAAAAACTTAATATCATGCTGCCTTTTAATACGTACTGCTGTCGGATATACTCTGCAGTTAATTCCTTGACTTTGCATTCTAGGTGCCAAATTCATGGGACATACCTTGCAGTGTGGTGTGTGTACTATCTGACGCTTGTCTTCACTCCAGCATTCTGAGGAAGGTGATGTCCTTTTGCTCTGAATGCAAATGATCAGGCATCCAAAATGGCAGGACAGTGAACCAAGATCCCTAAGTCAGATGGTGGAGCAAGTTTGTCTATTAAAATGTTAGTCTTTTAAAAAAAAAATCTCTTCATAAGAATTACAAAGACTAGTAGGAGTTTTATTTGTGAATTAGACATACAGCTCAGAGAGAAAGCGCTTTCCTCGCATTCTCCACCCTGTGGGTTTAAGCCCTGCGAAGAATCAAAACATTTTAAGACATAATTTTCATTTCCAATCAGAGATATTTGATTCAGTCTTTCTGATGTAAATGGAATTCTCATTACAAACTAGGAGGTTAGAGAATTTCCTTGGATGACTATCAGTTTTGGCTGGAGAGCATATCAAATGATAAAACACACCATCCTGTGAAATACGTTTTAATCAAAAGAAACACTGAATAGGAAAGAAAGCATCTAGAAGTTTGCCCAACTTCGGGGAGAGTAAGAAAATGTCCTTAGAGAGCTCAAAAGGAGAATAATGGCCCCACTGACGAGTCACTGACAGTCCTACCACATCTCACAACTGGTGCCCAGTGTTAAAAAATGACCTGAATACCTCATCTAAAGGTCGAACTGTAATAAGAGAAAATAGCCTGATGTCGGCCCTCAAACAAGACCTCCTTATTCTAAGTCCACAGCAGCTGGGCCAGCATGCAGACCCTATAATGTCTTATATTATCAGATATCACAAACAGTTATACAAGTCAGCAGTCTAACAGATAATACAGCAGGTTCTATTGTTGTTTTGCTTTGTTTGTCTTTTTGACAAGCTTCTGAGCGTCACATGTTTTACACCCTTCGAAGGCTGAACATCTCATTAGAATTCTCTCCTAGAGTGACTCTTTATAAAGGGCAGTTTAATTATCAATCAATATTGATCACTTGTTGACAAGCTCATTGATTCGAAACGGTCTAGCATTCATTAGAAATACAAAATTATGTGAGAAAGTGCTTGATAGCCGGAAGATTAAAATAGAAAATAAACTTACTTTTATTGCCTTTTTGTTTCCCTTCAATTCTGATAACCCATTGAGTCTTTGCGTTTGCTAGTATTTTAGAGCAAATAGTTCAATTATTCATGTATGTGTCAAATAACATACACATCGCTCTATTGGCAGTTTAAGTTTCACAATCAAGACTGTAGGGTGCAAAGAGGAAAGTCACCCATTGTTTGGGGGAAGACAAACTGAACCTGGGTAGCTAGGAAAATTGGATTCTGATCATCTATGGCAAAGCCCCGAGGTTGTGCTGAGCAGCTCCGAGGCTGACCACAGGACACTGGGAGAGCATGATGGATGTACTGATCTGCTTCTCCACAGGCTCCTAGTCCATGCAAGGATCCTGAGTAGCCTATCCTAAGGGGTAATATTTTACTTGACAAAAGGGTCACTGCTTGTTAGGAGGCTTAAAAACTGTGGTTTCCAGAATATCCTAAGAAATCACATCCTAGGCAGCTGTCAGAAATGTCAGCATCCTAAACTAACAAGCATGTCCCTGCCTGGTGTGGAGAAATAATCAGCCTGCGTGCTCAGGGCCTGAGGCAAGTTTTATTTTTGGAGCCCTTTTCTTGTCCTCCCTTCTTACCTATTCTCTTCTCACACAAAATTGCGCATCAATATGCTCTCAATTATTGCATGGGTCCCACAAAGTTGTTAATTTTGTTCTGGGAATTACTATAAGCTTGTTCTGGAACTAAAACATATTTAAGCAATTAAAATATTTCCTAAACCCACACAGTGAGGGTCCTCCTGGCTTTCCACGTAATGGGCATTACTCCTTCCAAGCATCCAGGGAAGGAAGCTTACTTCTGCTTCAGTTTATCTAACCCTCCTCTAATAACATTGTAGGTTTCTTGTTGGTATACTTGGTTATGCTTTTTAAAAACTTCTGCACGAATTCCAGGACAAGCCCCATTTGAACCGCAGGTCCTGCTTCTCTGATAGTCATTATACCTCTGAATCTCCTCACTTCTACATTTTCTCCCCAATTCTATTGCCCCATGGATGCTTCCGTCTAAGTCCTTGTCATCTTCAAATTAGTTCTGACTAAGCAAATCTCATGGGATTAATCCAGCTTGCATTAGTTCCTTTTTCTTTTACTGAAATAAAGTACTGGAAAAATCCAATAAAAGGATGGAATGGATTATTGTGGCTCACAGTTAGAAGGTATAATACAATATCATTGCCAAGGAGACATGATGGTGGACGGTGGGCTGGCTGGTCATGTTCCATCCCTATCAGGAAACAGAAAAGACAATGAATGTGGTTCCTTGGCTTGTATTCTCCTTTTTATTCAGTCCAGGACTTCCTCCCATGGAATGCCGCTACCCGCATTTAGAGAATGCCTACCCTTTCTAGCTAAATCTTCTTAAAACCACTCTCAGTCTTTTAAAACACAATCCCACAGGTGTGTTTTATAGTGATTCTAACGCCTGTGTAGTTGGCAATAAAAATTGGCCATTATACCATCCAAAATGATCTGCTCTTTCTGGATGATGTCCCATTCTATCCTTCCCTTTATTTCTGTCTAGTGATTACAGCTTTTAGTTCATTTACTTATTTGGCAGTTCCCATATATTTACATAAGAAGGGCCAAAAGAACCCAATAGAGAATAATGAGAATAAAGAGAGTCAGGCACGTCTCTGTCCTCAAACAGATTCAGGTGGAGTAGGGGAGATTTTTAAAGAATTAGACCAAGACAACTTCATAAGCTATGGTAGTGTAAAGTCCAGATGCTCTAAGGGGTGCAGAGGCTTGTTCATACTCACTCTTGATCCTGTAACTTGAGAAGACTTCCCCAAAAAGAAGACTTCCCCAAAAAGAAATAATTCCCCAGCGAAGGAGAGGGGGTTCAGAAAGAAGGAGTGCAAAGCTTCCTTCCTTTTGTAGTCTTTTACCTTCTCACTCATCCCGGCTCTGCTAAATCCTTCTTACTCAAAGTGTGTGTTAATCTGGATGGGACTCTACTTCCCTATCATTCTCTCAGTTTGGAGGTTGAGGCTCCTTAGGAGGATCGAGAGTTCAAGGCCATTCATGGTGAATTGTGAGTTGGAGAGCAGCTAAGGCTACATAAGACCTTGCCACAAAAGCTCTGCTTCCCCAAAAATGTGTCCTGGAACAATCAAAACATCTCATAAGATGTTATATTTTTGGAGCATTCCTTATTCTAGATCTATTAAATATCAGTTTTCATTTCAACAACACTCTCAAGTGGATTCAATTGTCACAGTAAAATTGAGAGATCAAATTTGAGAGATATATTCTAAAATTCCCAGAATAAACTCCTAAACCCTTAACTCAATCTCTGCATGAGAGAGAATGTAAGTTTATTAGTAAGATTAAATATGAATACATGTGTGAACATTAGTATAGCTTTCAACTTTACAGCATGAAATACCATGATTAATGCCATGAGGTTATATCTCCATAGATATCCGAAGAAACCTTGATAAATGAGGAGTTCTGAAAATTTATCTTCATGTAGCACATTGTGGACTCTAGACTTGCAATATTTCTTTAACTGGTTAATTGTAACCCTGTAGTGTGAGAGCATTGTACAATCAAAACTTGAGTCTGTAGGTACTTGCTTCTTATATAAATGATGACCCTTCTTCAATGAGATCATTATACATTTTTTTCATTTAAAATTACATTTACTTGTTTTCTTACTTACATATTTGTGCATGTTTATGTCACAATGTGGATCTGCAGGGAAGAGCAGAACTTTGGGCAGTCAGCTTTCTCCTTTCACTGTGTAGGTCCTGCAGACTTAACTCACGTCTTCAGGCTGGGCGACAGCCCCTTTACTCACTAAACCAGCTCATCTTCCCACATGTATATGTATATGTATATATATTCTTAGGAAAGTATACTATTTCTAAATTTTCATCCAAAACTGTTTATCTTAGTTACTTTCCCATTGCCTGCTGCGATATAAAACCATTACCAAGGCAACTTACAGAAAAAAACGGTTTCTTTGGAACTTACAGTTTCAAAGGGTTAGGGTCCATGACCATTGTGGTGGGGAGTATGGCAGCAAGCCAGCAGGCATAGTGCTGAAGCAATAGCTAAGGGCTCACATCTTATAACTCTATCATGAGGCAGAGAGAGCTAATTCGGGACTATGTGGGCTTTTGAAATCTCAAAGCCCACCCCTAATGACACACCTTCCCCAAGGAGGCCATACTCTCTAACCCTTCCCAAACAGCCCAGTCCCACCAGCAACAGGAAACCAAGTATTGAAAATATATGAGCTTATGAAGGCAATTCTTATTCAAACCACCACACTGTTTATTCTTTAGCATCCCCAAAAAACCAATTTATTTTTTATACACTTTGCTCAGTGACAGTTTATAAATGCAATGAAAATAACATATGAGCAAGTGACTATCGGTAATTTGTTTTACAAAAAAGAACTTCAAAGGTAGCGTACTCGCTGCACAGGGATTTGTCTCAGTATCCAATTTCTATAACTTTACCCCTTTGGCGTGTCCAGGCAGAATCCGCAGTCACACCGATAACATCTAAATCACTTAAAGTTCTCAATTTCCCCTCATCCAGCAAGAACTCATTCAAGAATGTGAAGAGTTAGCCAGCCACATGGGTTAGTGTGAGGAAAGACCGGGCAAAGCTGGTGGGACCCAGGCTCTGAGTTTTGCTATATTACGATTATAATTAAGTGGGACTTCATACATAGGACTCCTAACTGAGCTTAAATGTCGTTATCTATAAATTGGAAGCGGTAGACCAAACAATCGCTATTTTAAGATTCCACGTGCGTTTCATTTATCTGGAAATTGTTAATCCATATGCGCCGCATAATGATGGAAACACCAGGGAAAGCGTAATGTCCAATTAAGCCGCCCAGCGCCTTTTCCCGGGCGCCTTGAGGTAGTGTCAGCGTACACCCCGGCACCAAGCTGCTTCTCTCAGTCACACTCTTCCAAGTGGCAATTTTTCCACATGTCGACCCAGCGCTTGCTTTGACTTGTTGCTGTTGATTTCTCCCTCGAAGCTAACGAAAAGATTATACCTTTTGCTGGAGATTATGCCAGATGCTTTCACCCTGTCTTAGAAATCAAGATGAAAATGTCTCTGGGAGTCAAAGTCATTGACTTCATCAGCAACGTTTCCAAAATAGCATCTACACACAAACACTTGCTCATGCCTTCCCCACGTGTCTGCAGTCCTGAGACTGAAGCATGGCAAAACCTGGTTAGCGGCCCTGTGCTCCTAGGCAACCCCAGCCCTCCTTATCTCTGCAGCCTTGCTGCAGGGCTCAGAGACGACACAGGAACCCCCCACATAACAGCCATGTCTCCTTTAGCCCTTCCCTTCTGTCACTGCAGCAGCAGACGTCGGCTTTAGTACTTTTGTGATAGAATATAAACCGAATCTGCTTCAGACTTGAAGTGGAATAATTTAGCAAAATCCTAAAGCAGGAGAAATCCATGTCGACTGCTTACTCTGCTCAACCTGGGGCCAACCATGGCCTTTCCCTTCAGTGGTGGCAATCTTTCTCAGATTTTCGAACGCCAGCCATGCCCACAGAGCTTTTGGCATCTATGAAAATTGATGCTTCCCATAAGCCATCTTGTTTATCACCATAATTAGCAAGAAAATGTTAGTAGTCTCACATTCTGTTCTAAAGAAGGAAACCAGGGCTACAGAGCTATTGCACATGCTGGAAGTTCCTCCATGGGGAATGGCAGAGCAGGGATTTTCATCTTTGTCATTCTAAATCCCAACCCTTAGATTCAGCCATAGTATGTCTTTGCTAATTCAGAGCATATTCTGGCATGAAAACCTAATACCTACCCAGCTATTTACCTGTTCAAGCAGAGGCTGCTTTGTTGGCTTTGAGTGTTAACTGCATCTGACCATTTCATCATCTTCTATAACGTCCATTCTCTAACTTTCATTGATGAAGAGTCTTGGAGAATTCCGAGATAGGAGGCCAAATGTGGATTCAGGGGTTTGCCTTTCGCCCTAATCCCGTGCTCACCACCTCGGCTCAATATCACCAATGTCAGGCAACGGTTATCTTCCTATTCTATGTAGTGTGGAGTGAACCTATATTTGCAACATTGCCAGTAGAGGGAATCTCTCATCTTTTCCGTGTTGCGGTATCCCTCCACAAAAGCATTTGATGACACGCTTGTGAGTGGAGCATTGCTGGTGAGATCCACTCCTGATCTGGTGTCTTTATCCTCTTGGAATATTGCGGGCGTTCTGTTCACTCTACACTGTACTTTGTTCTTACAGTGGAGTTTTCCTGAAGGCGATAAACATCTTTCTCTTTGCTCCAAGGATATTTTATTATATTTTCCTGCCAAATTAAACAGATAGTTTCTTTTCTCTGTTCTGAAGGTCTTTTTACTTAATTAGAATATCTTGGAATATTGTCCTGATCACTTGTTAATTGGGACTTGGACAAACTACCTGTTCACCAGTAGTCAGCCATTTTCATTATCTGCAATGAAGTGGGTGGAGTATTTAGTATTTATGTTCTACAATGAATGTAAAGATTACAGTGTCAATAGCTCAATGTGGAATGTTTATTTCACACTCTAAGTGAAAAGTTCTCTCTCGATTTGTATAAGCTATTCTCAAATGAGCAAATATTAATGTTTAGTTCACCCTCTGATATTGTCATTCCTAAATTCTGTTTATTGTCTGATATTTACCCTCTTCTTTGACTACTTCTGTCTGATGTGGTTGTATATGCTTGAAATAAATTCAGTGACCACACTCTAAAGTTACTTCTACTTCCTAGTAAAGTTTGGTTTCTTTAACATAGGCCCCAGGTAACTGGGATTCCTAAGAAAATGGCCCCAATCCTACCTACATAGTGGATTCATCTAATAGGATTCTCTTCCTCTCATGAAGTCTACTTGTATCTAATGGGTCCTGTTGGTAAAATGGTTGGTTGAGGATAAGGAAAGCATATAGCCAGGAGACAGTTTTCCTCTGTGTGAAATACTAGCTGGTCTGCCCAGGGATTGAACTGACTACCTTGACCTCATTAGCATTGCTCTCTGCAGAGCTGAGTATTTTGCTTTCATTATTTTAGTAATGTGGCAATGATTCTAAAGCTACAGCAAGAACTGTACGGAATCTAGAAATTTCATTATTCCCATTAGCCATGCAAATCAGAAAAAAAATGTGAATTAGAGAGGATGAATTAAAGTACTCCATGGAAATGAGGTCTGGTAAATACATTTCAGGGTGACTACCTATGTAATGAATATGTAACAGGGCTCGTGAAAGAGTTTGGTCATTGAAGGTTAGGCTCACTGCCCTACAATGATGCGAATATGTAACGAAGGAATGCTCTTGTATGTTATGGGCTGGAGGACAAAAATGAAAATGAGGTGGAGGGAAAGAGGAAAACATTTTTATTAGGAAAATAAAAAAGTATATGAAAGCAAACAATTGCAAGTGTAATAAGGGATGATCTGAGCAATTCTTGCGCTATCTTGATGATTAATAGTTTCATAACTTTTCAATATCACAGAGACAACCCTCAAAAGGAATAAATGCTTTATCTGCTTTGCATACTTGAGTCAGGTTTATTTTGGTCCTCTTATTAAAAAAAACAGAATGTTGTGTGTTTGTGGTGTGTGTGTGAGAGAGAGAGACAGAGACACAGAGAGAAAGAGAGATAGAGACAGACAGAGAGAGACAGAAACTTCCATTTCAAAAACAAAGGTCAGGGAACGGGTGACATAAAACTGAAGAAACTGGCCAAGATCCTTATCTACATGAAGTTGGCTTTCCAATAGTAACTGTTGGATGCCAAACTTCTAAGATTCAATAAATAAAAAATTCATTGAAATCATATATTAATAAAACATGTGACACAAATTGAAAATCACAGTGTTTAGAGTGTGGTGGGAATAGGAGAAGAGTTTGTAATGAAGGCTATTATGTGATTAAAGTAGGAGCAAATTTTTCCAAGCTATCATAATTGGAAGCGCCTTCCTAGCACTGAGTCTCCTCATATGGCTGGTTCCATAGCAATGGGGAGAGGCATCTCTGCCATTGGGAGCTTCAAAAGAACTCCAGGCTCTGGATCCAAAGCAATCGACTATAAATCTACTAACAGCTAAATCCACCCAGTCCACACAGCGAGGCTCCACCACCCTGTCTATACCTCTAGCTTGCTGAGAACCTGTGGACCTGCCTTTGATCAGGGCTGGCCTGAGTAGTTATATTAGTATAATTTACAAAAGGTAGTGACCAAAGAACTAATTTCCCTGCCTGCTTCATCTCCAAACCTTATCTGCTCTCATCCCACCTCCGTTATCCTTAGACTTTCTTTGGCTGATGTGACTTCTGATCCTTATAGCTGAAGTACAGGTTTTAGGTTATTGAGGAATCTTGACCTCTAAGTGACTTAAACACCTCTTTGAAGTGAACTTCGTTGCAAGTATGGTCTGGTTGCCTAAAAACATGGCCACGCTTAAAGATCAACCACAGACTCTTCCTTACCCAGGACTCAAAATCATTTTAACGTCTACCTTCTTAGTCCTATGGAATCTGATCTGACTTTTTTCTCATAGTCTCTGCTCTCTTGGCCAATTACCACTCTCAATTCACTCGTTTGCCTGATGTCACTTAGTTCTCTACCGGACATGTATTTGGTATCTGGTACTTAAGGTTTTGATGCTTGCATTTCCATATCATCCAATATTTTTATCTCTAGAATCTTCTACTTTTTCCTTTTCTGTTATTACTGAGAATTACAAAGATGTAAAGACCTTTTGTTTGTTTTATTGTTGTTTGTAAAAAACTTGTTAAACTTTTTGATTTTTAAAAAAAATATCAGTGTAACTTGTTTTCATGGTCATTACAATCCTCTGAAAACACTTGTTTAGTTTAGTAAATATTTAGCCTATGTCCCAATACTTTTTAAGAAGTACGGTTAAAAAGGCTAAATGACCAATGCTATGGGTAATCCTGGTCTTATTTTCTTGATCAAAGGACCAAAGCTCAAAGAAGTAGGAGAGGAAAAAGAAGAGAGGGCTAAAAATTATGCTAAAGAATCCCTCAGTTATATCTTAATATCTACCCATAATCTGCTCATAGATTTTCAGTTATAGGAAGCAATGTGTACCTTTCTTGTTTAAGTGACTTTGTGGTTAGATTCTGTCATTTGCAACTGACAGGGACCTGAATAGATTAATATAGCTATTTGCATATATATATTATTTCCTCCTATGCAATAATGTGCCACTTGGGAGAAAAGATTACGTTATGCATTTTCAAAATGCTTTGCACATTGTAAGTGTCCAATAAATATTTATTGAATGAATAAATCTGTTTATAAAAGAGCTTAAATTGGGGTTGATGCTGCCTTCAGATTTCTTTAGGGTTATCTGGGCAATGAGCAACATCACACAGCAAAAGCCTGAAAAATATTCTCCATCTTTAGGTGGGACTGTCAAGGCTTCATCCCTCACTTCCACTTTCCTTTTGTTCTGAGATGAGAATGGAGACGCCTGGTTGGTTGTGTTCTTATTACTAGAAACGAGAGTCCCACCCTGTGAATAGAACAAGCAAGATGAGAAAATAAGATACTGACACTTTCTGATTTTATTCGGTTTGGATTCTTGATACAGTTCTATGCTTGCCTTTTGTGGAAATGGCACCCCCATGTAGGAATGACCCTCACTAGTCACATACTCTGGAAAACAGTAGCAAGAATGAGAATATGTCTGTGTCTTTATCACCCTGTCTCTGTCTGTCTGTCTCTATCTCTGCCTGTTTCTCTCTGTGTGTGTCTCTCTGTCTCTGTCTGTCTGTCTGTCTGTCTGTCTGTCTGTCTCTCTCTCTCGCTTGCTCACACACACACACACACACACACACACACACACACACACACACACCAAAAATAAAGGATTAAACAGAAACTCGGTAGATGTGCAAGGCATATATCCAAAGGAAGATCATCTAGGCTCATGGAGCGATTATTCTCTGTTTCTATACCCACAAAGGCAGGAACACCAAGAGACAAATCATTTAATTTATATAGAAAGGTCCCTTTGTGAATGTCTGGAGTTGGGAAAGTCAAAACTACCAAGATTTTTTCTTTCCTGAAACAGCCAGAATGTGGGCGGAGGCAAACAGAATGATCTGTTTCAACATCAAGCAGGAAGGAAACTATATACAATCAAAACAGCTTCCTTATTAATTGCCAATTTTAGAGGCACTCTAGCCTGTATTCTCCTGTCTTATTACTTGTTGAAAGTACAAGAGGATTTGGGGTTGAGCAGCACAAGAATCATCTATTTCTTTTTCTTTGGTGTACATGTGTATTTTAATTATCCCTCTTGAGATACAGCTTCCCTGCACCATTGTGACTTTAGTCTATTGCTTGCGGTTTTGTTTTTGACAGCATAGCTTTCATTATCAGCGCTTGCCCATTTTGTTTTCTGTTTGGTATTTTGAGGAGGTAAGGGCAATTAGAGTAACCACCAAACTGTCAACCCTGACCGGATTTGAAGAGGCTCACCTGCTTATTATTAGAAGAAAAATAAAGGGAAGGAGGTTTTCTCTGTGGGTTCAAGAACTCACGCTACTTGGGGCAGAAGCAGAAGTAGAGTTCTGGACTTCCATGTGAATTGCATGTACTAATTTGGTATTCATGGGTTTCTCTTTTGAAAACATAACCAGGTTACTGCAAAGACAGTGCCAACAATAATGATAACTAGTCAGGTGAGCCCTCCCGAATGCTCACTAAGAAGCAATCAATCTACTTCCTACATCACATAGAATAGCAATACTGTCTCTAACAGCCAGTGCTAAATACTCAACACTTCCCTCACCTGCCTGTGGAGACAAAGATATTGATGCATAGGAACTCATCCAAACCTCACTGTGTTAAGCATGCAAAATTATCCTTAATTCAAAACAAGGAGTGTTAGAAAAAGCAGAGCTTCCATTCTAAAGGGTTTTCCTGGTAATGTGGCAGAGGCAGCAAAGAGAACTCTGAAATAATGTGGCTATTAAATGAATATATGTAAAATCTCAGTCGAACTTGGACTGCCTCTCAGGTAATTGCACAAGTGCATGCATTACCAAGACACATAAGTGTTACAAGGCTCCGAACTGCAAAGATGCAGGTGAGAAACTAAACTCATATAGCACTGAAGAAAAATAAAAGGACACAGAGGAGCTGTTTACCATTTAAATACTAACAGCAGAGCATATTTGCTTTTTATTATGTTCTGATTTGAAAATAGCACAAAATAGTCCAGAAGAGAGTAGCCAGAGAAGGGTATCTCAGTGACCATTCCGGGTTTGCTATTGTTTCATTTCCTTTTACTTTTTTCCTTAGTGCACACACTTAGGTTCAGAGGTTTGTCATATACTTTAAACATGCACTAAGTATTGATTCCATAAGAATGACCTTCAAATGAGTCCCACCTGCTGGTTTTTCCTGTTTTTCAGTACTGTTCAACTACCACCTGGAATGAGGTCTTCTGTTCTTTCTTGTATTATCTCCATTCTAAGCTAAAATCAGGGAAATGGGATGAGGAATAAAGCTTCACTAAGGCGACCACACTCTCAGATCTCTGCCCAGTGTACTCTGGTGGTCATTCAACTGTGATAAGGGCCACCACGTGCTTGGTCTTCTAGGGGACCTAAATCAGGTAGAGTGCATCTTAAGTGTCTCTAGTATTCATGGACATGTGATGCTGCTGCCCATCAAGGTGAGGTTGTAAGCCTCCCTTTTTTCTATCCCTTGAATCATGGTCTTGGTTAAATACCTTAACATCAGGACCTCTATGATCCTATGCTATTCTACTCACAATGCCATACCAAAGTACCAGAGACTGGGCTGCATAAACAATAGAAATGTGTTTGCTCACACAGACAGAGTCTAAAGTCTTAGTGAAGTTGCTTACTCATTCAGTGGCTGCTTAAAAAAAAATACCTTTCTGACCTCTAGAATTCTGCCTCATTGACAAGTCTTGGTGTTATTCTGTAGACTAGATGTTGAATGGTTTTCCAAATTTCTTTGTGTTAAATGTTCTATCTAGATAGAGATGTTTTTGAGGAGGGGTGGTGAAACTGCTAAGACTTGGGGTGTGCTGTGATATGTTTTTCTCATTGATCATGTCCCCAGCGTGGAATTGTAGAGCCCTACCCTCTCCTTTTTCTTTCTGTTGTTTCCCTAAACATGAGGTCAGTGGTATTGTTCTGCTGCACACTCCTTCCTAGAGGCCCAAATAACTAGACTATGTAATAACCATGAACTGGAACTTTTGAAGCCATGAACCAAAGCTACCTTGTCTCTTTTAAATTGGTTATACTGAGCATTTTTTGTAGCAACCAAACTTGATTGACACACCTGACTTTCTCAGGTATAGTAAGGAGGGGGAGGACAGAGCACAAGTCAGGGAGATTCAACTAACGGTGTCTAATCTTACACTAACACATATTATATTGGTTGGGGACTCTTTTTCTTTACTCTCACTAAGTTTGATTTCCTTACCAAGAAAAACCATCCCAAAATGCAACACAACTCTACTGTGGAGTCCAATATGTGAATCTCAGATGGACAGGGACAGAAATATTTAGCTCATGGCAGCATTCTTATTATAAAACCTACTCTCCTGTCTCATTTTAAGGAATTAAATTAAGCATATGGAAAAGCATTGGGCAAATGAGCGAGACCAGAAGACAGAGAAAATGAATATAAGAAATGTATGAGTGGTGAAACTTGTGTTTTCAATGAGTTAAAAAATAAGAGGTAGTGAATTGAAGACATTTTATATGTTTACCATTTGTGACTTCAGTAATAGCACAGACAGAATTGAGGGTTTAGACTTTAATTTATGGAAATCTAAGCCTATAATTGTAATGACCTTCAGTTGTTATTTAGTAAAGATGGTGAAAATATTAGTTGTGTTATAGTTAACAACCAAACTGTATAAATCAATATCAGAAGTACCAAAATATCACATTGTTCCCTATTCATAGTACAACATGGTCTCACTGTGTTACCTAGAATAGGTTTAAACTTGTGAGCACAGATGATCCTCCTACCTCAACTTTCTAAGTTGATGGAGAACAGCTGATGTGCACACTGCACTGAACTAAACTATCATTATTGAAGTGCTTGCAGTAGGAATTGTGTTTTGATGAAATTGATGCTACCTTCTAGAGAGCTAATAGAAGCACTAATTAAAGGTAAAAAGTTACATGAACAAAAGATAACTTAGAGTAATTCAAACTGCTTATTTTCAAGAAGGCAGTATGATTTTTGCCATCACGTGATTTAAACTGCTCTACACAAAGAAACAGAAAAAAATTGGGCATAGGATGGACAAATATTAGAAGTACAGGGGCTATTTCATCTTTCATCTCACAATCTGTCTCTCTGGTAACCTCTTATTTTAATTAATTGAAAACACCCACAAGTACAGGTCACATGTGTAGCACTGCTTTGAGGAATTCTTTTAAATGTGACCAAAACATTGTTGGAGCAAGAGAAAAATCAATATTTCCTTCAAAAATTCACAAGTTATTTATTAATAGACAAGGCAGGATCTCAGTAGAAACAAACAGGTAGGTTTGACATTAGAATCCTTATTAATTAAAACTTGTAAGTGCTGAGTTATATAAACATTTTTTAACATGCCACTAAAAGGCAAATTTATTTGATGCTCTTTTAAGGGACACAATGAATACCTATGATGAGCTAAATGAGGCTTGGTTAGCAAGCTCTGATTTGACTCCCCTTTCTTTTTTGGTATTCCAATATCCTCTGAAAACAGAACAATAAGAATAGCAAACATGAAAAATCTGCTAGCTCTCCTCTCTGTCTTTCATCACTTCACTCCAGTATTATGAAAAGCCTTATGACTAAAGGTTCAAGACCAACCCAAACAAGGCTGTTTCCAGATCTAGGTTTCCCTTAAAATGATGATGGCTTTGAAATTATCTTTTATTCAGTAAAGTATAAATAGGAAGGTCAGGAAGCCCTCTTAAGCAGTCCTTTAATGGATAGGTCATGAACATCTTTTGCCCTTTCTGCTTAGTTTCGTCTCTTTTCCTCCTGACCAGAATGTAAGTGCCCTAGGTAGCACAATGGACTATAGTGTGTTATTGAATTTTCTATTACTCTAGCACCACGTTGGGTGGCAAAATATTGTTGGCTGTTATTTACTTTTAGCTTTTCAGGCTCTTTTGCTCTTTTGGGGGCCTGCCACCCAGCTTCCAAATAAATTACACACAGAATTGGTGTAGGATGTGTTGTTTTCATTGGTTGAATGAAGAGACTGCCTTGGCCTTTTGATAGGGCAGAAACTGGTAGGTGGGAAAGACAGAACTCGATGCTGGGAAGAAGAGCCGAGTCAGACAGATCCCATGAAGCTCTGGCCCAATACAGACATAGGTTAAAATGTTTCCCAGTAAGCCACAAACTCGTGGTGATATTCTGACTATTAGAAATGGGTTAAACTAATATGGGAGAGTTATCCAATAAGAGGCTAGAAATAATGGGCCAGGCAGTGTTTAAATGAATACATTTTCTATGTAATTATTTTGGAGCTAAGCTAACCGGGCAGAGGGACACAGCCTACTTCTCATCCTACTGCACAGAATTTTTTTCTTACTTATGAGTGCCCATCATTAGCTTAGCTTGTTTCTTGCCAGTTTTTTTCAACTTAAATTATCCTGACTACTTCTCACCTTAAAGCTTTGTCCTCTTTTTACTTCTGTCTATCTTACTCCATTGCTGGCTGTGTGGGTGGCCCATAGCATCCTCCTCTCCTTGTTCTCTTCTTCTATATTTCCCCTTGTATTTATACTCTCTGCCTGCCAGACATGCCTATATTTTCTCTTCCTTCACTATTAGCCATTCTGCTCTTTATTTGACCATTAAGTATTTTAGACAGGCAAAGAATCAAAATTTTATACAGCTAAACAAATGCAGCATAAACAAAAGTAACACACCTTGAAATAACTTTCCAAAATGACAGTAAAACCTGAAGAAAAACAAAACACAGTAGAGCAATGAGAGTGAACCTGCATCATGGGACTTAGCACATCAGAATTGTAGAAGAAATATTGAGAGTCCAAGATTCCATCTGACAAGGAAGCAGTCCCGACTACATTATCTGCTCCCTCAATCCAATTGGATGCACCACCATGCTGCCATCCAAAATCAAGAATATCCTTCACCACCATGCCGCCATCCAAAATCAAGGATATACTTTCCCACTATGCTACCATTCAAAATCAAGAATATCCTTCACAGCCTTGAACTACAGTCTTCTAAACCTGTAAGACTGACAAAGCTGCTCACGAAGACTCTTCAAGGGATGGAACAGGAGATACAATTTACCTGACTACTAATAGAAAGATAAAGTTTAATTTTTTTATTATTATTGTTTATTCCATGGGCCAAAACCAAAATAACTTACATCAGTCAGCCAACTGAGTGGCTCCTATATGACTGAACAGATACTGCATCAAGTAGCTAAGTACTGCTTGTTTCTTCCAGGCCTTAGAGCAGCTGTTCTTTTTCTATGCATTGCAGTACATCTATAGCTGAGATATACTGGAAGACAAGTGAGCAATTCTCTTATTTATAACTATGAAGATCTAGTTATAGGGTTCTGGTAAAGGGGCAAGGACACAAGTCTTATCAGCAAAGGGCAGAAACAAGTGTTTGTAATGTGCTCAATCGGATATTTACAATAGACGGTCATGCACTTGAGATAAAGCACAATCCATTTTTAGTGTGGTAGAGCCACATAGAATCAAGTTTAACAGGCAATAGATGTTAAACTAAAAGTTGCACACAGTTTACTGTGTCTTCATAAACTGCAACAAGTTTATCAGTCAAGTGAACACAGCTTTAGAAAGTTAATCTACAGACAGTGTATATTTATGAACAGTAAATTTGAATCTATTTGCTCTCTGTCTAAAATTGATTAGATATAAATACCAATCAAGAATCAGTGAAATGGCTCAGCAGGCATAGACTCTTGCTGCCACACAGCAGGAGTGTAGTGACACTTGCAAACTGCCCTTTGGCCATTGCCTGTGTCTTTTAGTATATACACATGTATACACATTCCGCAACCCAAATATATGAGTAAATGGTGAAACACTTTACAAATAAAACCAAGAAATAAATATGAATTTGGGCTTGAAGCAAGTGAAAAGCAGACATTCTTTAAAATAAACAGTTAACAGAATAAGCAAAAGAAAAATTTGGTTCTCTCAGTAGTATATGAAAGCATAATATATTCATGAAAAATAAATTCGGTAATAAGAAAATAATAAGATACAGTAAAAATTCTGTAGACTAGGTCCTCCAAAGTAGTTGGGCAGGCTTGATGGTAGATTGAAAGGACAGCTGTCAAAATAAAAATATGAACTGGATACTGTGAAACAGCAGTTTGAGTATTTGTACTAATAATATGGTAGAAAAACTTAAGAAGCCATAGACAATATAATATCTACAAACATTTTTTTAAGTTACTGTAACATATAAAACAACCAATCATTAGGTGAAACAAGATTGAGAAGCCCATCTTAAAGAAATTTAATGTAAAACAGAAAGGTAAGGAATATAAAAATCTTCTAAAAGCAGAGTTAAGTATTTTTTAAATTGGGTAAAAGTCTGAAAAGAAACACTTTCATTATGAAAAGTATCTGATATAGTTATCATTATTGTGATAATGTTCCAATAATACAACAGAATACTTGAGTTAAACCACTTAAAAAAGGAAAACCTATTCTTGCTATGATTTTAGTCTAAGAGTGATGGCATGTGTAGTGAGGGAAGCTGCTTGGCTCCTGGCTTTCAGAATGCAGACATAAATAAGGGAAGAGACTGGCAAAAAGACGCAACTTTCAAATATATACCCATAGATGCACTCTCTGCAGGACACACACATTCCAGTTTCTACCACCTCTCATCTGACTGCTTAAAAGCCTATCAGTGGATTAATCCATTGATTTAGGTCAGAACCTTCAACAAATGTGGAGTGCTGCATCTGAAATTTCATATCCAATTTACATAAGATATCCAATAATTTATATTCTACATATGAATATATAGAAACATCAAGGAAAAGAAATAGAAAGCATTCTCATTATTAACTGTAAGAGCATCTGCCATAAGTTTCAGGACCGAGGATCTGGGTGTGGAGCTGCCTGTAGCTCTATCTGTGACTTATTTCTCTAAGGAGGTGCTCCGAAGTAAGTAGAGCGCGATGTTAACATCTGCTAAATTTAATGACAACATTTTTGTCTGTTGTCGGTTATAGTTTTATCTGTAGTTTTCCATATGTTTGTAATATTTTATGTTTTAAAAGATTAGTCTTGGAGGTTGTAAAGATAATCACTAAGTAGAATTAAAAATAAATTATATACAACTATATCACTGAAAAAGAAGGCAGCAGGATAGCTAAGATGTAGAAGGAAAACTTTGTAAAGTATAGAAAAATTAGAATGTATTAGACCACAAATGAATAAACAAGATTGCAAAAGTACAAACGTCTCTCTACTGTCCGTAATTTTAGTGAATTGCACTCTTGTATCAGCCAGGAAGTTAATAATATTACATATGAATTCCTTATTAATGTGTGCCTGGGACCATTTTCTATGTCGTCCTTCATGCCTTAAATGTTTTAAGGCCCTAAGTTCTCATGTCAGCTTGGAATGAAGTACTATTATTATCTACATTTTGTTGACTGTCTAAATTGATAAAATAATTTAAAGGGTTTTAACAATTAATGTTCTAGTAGTCACTCCTTTTGTCTGTACAACTAAAAAAAATAAAAGAAACAGGTTATAAAATGTTAATAGCATACAAAATAGAATATCAATGAAAATGATGAAATACTGTATAGAGATTGATTTTATGCTTCTAAAATGATTATATGATGAACATTTAACTATATATTTAAAACATTTAAACAACTGGACAAAAATGGTACAAAAATGGTGTGGAGGAACTATCTGTGTTCCCATCTTCTGCTAATACTGAAATCCCAGCAACGCAGGTGACAGTCTGAAGAGGTTAGGCCTTTAGCAAGTGAATTCATCACAAGGGCTGCCACCAAGATGATAAAAGAGATCCCAGGCTGCTAGCTAGTCCAGTTCATAATGTGCAAGCTCAGTGAGGAAGTACCACTGTCAATCAGAAACAGGGTCCTCAATCACTCAGCACTGAATCTACCCAGTGCCTTTTGGACTCCTCAAGCCTGGAACTGTGGGAAATTGATTTCTGTAGTTGCTAAGTCACCTGGTCTGTGATAATTTGTTACAGAAGGCTGAACAGACTAGATCAAAATGCAACAAAGTATCAGACAAAGCTTTTAAATGTGTTTGGAGCTTCCAGGTGGAGACAAAAAGGAAACAAGATGTAGAATAGTGTTTAACCTAGATTTTATAGATGGACTACTTGGTTCCTGAGAAATCTTTGAAATCAGTGTTTTCATGTATAACTGTGAACTTCACTTGAAGCATGATATCTTTATCATATTCTTGGAAAGTAATTGTATTCTGAACTTGGAAATGGTTGTATTCTGAATTACTGTGTGTGTGTACAATGTTCTATAGAGTTATAAATGTATATGTTTTAGAATTATAAATTATATGTCTGATGCGAGAAGTCCTTTTGTATATGTGTTGCTTTTATTGGTTAATGAATAAAGAAATGCTTTGAGTCTATAACAGGGCAGAGCAGAGCTAGGCAGAGAAAACTAAACTCAATGCTGGGGGGAAAAGGCAGAATCAAGGAGAAACCTTGTAGCCCCACTGGATACAGATGCCAAACAGAGCCACAACCACATAGCATTGCACAGATTAACAGAAATGGGTTAAATTAAGATGTAAGAGTTAGTCAATAAGAAGCTAGAGATAATACGTCAAACAGTGATTTAATTAATATGGTTTCTGTGTGGTTGTTTTGGGTGTGAGCCGGGAGGTCGGAAAATGAACTAGCAGCCTCTAAAAACATCTTTGTTACATCAAGAAACTATTTCATGTTTTAATCCATGAAATATTTACACAAAGTACCCTTGTATATAAAGTTCCAAAAGTAAAAGATTTGAGTTACCCTTTAAAATTTTAATTTATTATTTTATGTGTATATATAGGGCTGGTATGTGTGTATGTGCACAATGTTCGTGTAGTGCTTTCAGAAGCCAGAAAAGAGCATCATATTCCATGGAACTGAAATTACAGATGTCTGTAAGTAGTTATGTGGGTGCTGAGAATTGACCCAAGTTCTTCTGGAATATCAGTTAGTGCTGATAACTGTGGAGTCTTTTCAGTCCCAATGTTTTGAGTTATTCTCTAAACTATTTATTTCATGCTTGGCTTGTATACTAATATTAACTCCTAAAATAATGGGGATCATAATGGCATACTTTGAGGTTTCCCATTAAAGCAAAATACATAGTTATCAACGTATATGAACTGAATTAGTCAATCAATAATGCACTTATTTGTTAAAGGATCACTTCCCTTAATAATTCTATCTTTAAACACATATTTGTAACTCCGTTGCTCCTTCATCAGGCTTGGAACAAGTGCCATTACTCATTGAGGCACCTCAATCACCTTCAGAATA
Source organism: Alexandromys fortis (assembly GCF_014885135.2). Lineage (NCBI taxonomy): Eukaryota > Metazoa > Chordata > Mammalia > Rodentia > Cricetidae > Alexandromys > Alexandromys fortis. The sequence continues at coordinate 26,762,652 of NW_026067944.1, forward strand.
CATACATACATACATACAACATATATACACACATATATGTACATAGTTATATAAAACATCTATGTTTGCTATATATTACACATGTGTGTATGTAGGATGCATTGTATATTCATGTACGCACATATGGAAAAAGCAGATTTGGATATATGAGTCTATGTGTGCACGTGTGTGAAGGTCTGATGTTGATCTCAGGGATCTTCCTTGGCCATTTGTCATCTTTGCTATTAACACAAGGTCTCTTGCTCAACCCAGAGTTTGACATTCTGTCTAGTGTGGCCAGCCAGTCTGCTCCTAGATTCACTATTTCTGCTTCTCATAGTATAGAGTTATAGGCCATCCCCACATTGATTTACTTGGGGGTTGGGGATCCAAACTCTAGTTTCATTCAAGCACGCACAGCCATGTTTTATTTGCTAAGCCATTACCCCAGCGCAACATCTAATATTACCAAAATCTCTGTATTTTTATTTTTTCAATATGTTTTTAATTGAAATGGAATTGCAACACTTTGTCTCCTCTTTTCCATCCCTCCAGTCTCTCCTAGGAACCTACCTTTTAACTCTTCCCATGTACCCCCTCAAGTTGATAGCTTTTCTTTGATAATTATTGATGTATACATATATAAATAATATGCATGTATGTGTATGAACAAATACATACATATAACCTTCTGATCCATTTTTATAGCTGGTTAAATAAAACCTTAGTTAAAGTTTTTATTGCTATGAAGAGACACCACGACTGTGACAGCTCTTGTAAAGGACACCCATTTAATTGTGGTGACTTGCTTACAGTTCAGAGGCTCAGTCCACTATCATGGCAAGGAGCATGGCGGTGTGCAGGCAGATAAGGTGCCAGAGCTGAGAGTTCTTACCTCTTCATAGGCAGGCAATAGAAAGTCAAGTGACAGTCACATTCATGGAAGCTTGAGTAAGAGACCGTAAAGCCTTTACCCATGTTGCCACTTCCTCCAACAAGGCCATATTTAATAGGGCCATGCCCTTTGGAGGTCATGTTTTTTTTTTTTCAAACCACACCAGTGACTATATGCTTTCAAGGCGCAGGACTCTGTCTTGGGCAACCCAAAAGAAGGCTTAACCTTGGGAAAAAGATAATTCTCCCGGAAAGTCATTAGTTGCTTGTATTTCTTTGCCAGAGGTGGGACCCTATGAAATTCCCCCCTTGCCATTTTTCTGGTTTTCTCGATGCATCGATTTATGGGAGAGACTGTTTCACTGTAGATTTTCTAGTATGATGGATCTTGCTACATTTCCACCCCTGATTCCGTAGATGTTCCCTGGGTCATTAAGACACAAGCTGTGACAGAGGCATCCATTGAGATTGGGCTCCTCATTACCCAGTGTTCTCTCCACTTTGTCCAGTTGTGGCCTTCTGTGGTGGTTTCCATTTGCTTCAAAGAGAGGCTTCTTAAGTGAGGGATGGAAGCTGCATTTCTCTGTGAGCATAAGGACAAGACAGAATGCAGTGAGGAATAGTGCTGGTCTCGCTAAGCGCCAGACAAAGATTCTTTGCTAATGTCCATGATCTCACTGGCTTTGGGAAGCTGGCTACGTTTTTAGTACCAGGCATGATTTGCCTCCCACTGAATGGACCTAAGTGTAATTAGACAGCTCAATTCTACCAATTACGCTTTATGGATATCTTGCCATACTAGTTACTGTCTTGATTTATAGGTTTTGCAAATGGATAGGACTGTTTTTTTTCTTCCCTTTTTTGGCAGCTTATATAATATTTTTTGGTACCATGAAGGCTTATACTGTGGTGAGTCGTAAGTGTGTGGTGTATTGAGCCAATAGGAGTCTACCCTTAAATCCTGGGAGCCAATCAAGCGCTACATAGATGTCTATATTGTCTTTGGGGAGTCACTTTGACTACCCTTATGAAACATCTTTATATCTGATCGTTTAAAAAATATTGCATAACACAAAGGACATTTAAGATTTTGAAAATGAATTTAAAGGTGCTACTTAGAAGAAGAACACGCTGACATGGTACTTTCATGAATTAAAAAAAGCAAAGCAAAAGGAAACAAAGATGAGTTCCAACAAAGAAAAGCATCAGTCAACGGCTTATTTTAAAACTGAGAAATTTGGAGCATAATTGTCCCTATAAGGATTTAAAGTGCTGATATTACACATTAAAGCTTTTTAAGAATGTTTATATCAATGTTCACCAGGCTTATAAACCAATTTAGCATTGTCTCATACTCAGATTGCGTGGAAAATAAGTTTTCTATCTTTAAGAATATAAAACCTAGGAAGAGTAATAGATGAGAGTTTTATGCTTATGAGCATAAACTGTGATTATTTACTGTGCCTCAACAATGAGGAAATCACTCAAGGTTTCATAGCAAGACACAAAACCCTGGGGAAGCTATTAAGAATTCAGTATTAGCAGTTCATGGAGGAAAATGGATTCCACTTACTGAAATGATTTTAAAATGTTTTCTGTAAAATGCAAATACCACAGCACTGTGAAGATAGACATTTAGGTAGGCTTTATTTGAGTCGGTTTTTATACAAGAGCAATGTGTTATTTTCAGTGGTATCCAAAAATTACATTGCCTCTTGAATGGGGGACTTGTGACAAACTTTGGACGAGGGAGAAATACGAGAGTCTGAGGTCTGAGTGGAGATGTGTCCTAAAAGTCTCTTCACACAATGAATGCCCTGCTACAGCCTGCACCTCACAGTGAGCTGGAATGAGAATAAAAAACCATAATAGACCATAGTGGATGCTTCTTGAGATTCACACCATGTTAAGTAACCCCTTCTTTGAGATACTGTGATGTTCCCAGACAAAAGGTAGAAGTTAATGTGGGTCTAACTGAGCCAACTTTTACTTAATGCTTCAGAACTTTCCATTCCTATACTTAGAAGGAAAAAAGAAAAACAGAAACACACAAACAAAAATCAATAAATAGTGGAAACTAACAATGAATAAAAAGAAAAGCAAGCACTTTGGGCAATTAATAATCCCTGCTTACCAAAGACCACGGAATGTTGCGTGGAGTTGTTAGCCTTTCAGAGTGATCTGACAATGCTAGAGAGGCAGAGCAAGTGCCACATCTGAATTTGTTCCCGGTTTTGGCTTCCGGTGAGCATGTCTTTCCTGCAAGCAGCTTCGTAGAACAAGACTGAAGTGGAGATGTTGAACGGGTGGGATGATGGAGAATACACACTCAGAGGCAGATCAGGGATGGGATTCTGCATTGGTGTTTGTTATTATCTTCCTTTTTGATACTTAGTGTTAGAGAGACGTCATTGGAAAAAAAAAACATTCTGTTCATTTTGAGGTTAATTTTTCATAATCTCTGAGTTCTTAGAGGAAATACAATTTACAAACAACTGGGGAGTTTCTGCTGGATAAAGATTTCCTGAGGATGCAGAAAATAAGATGAACAGGAAATAAAGCAGACAGTTTTTGGTAGCCCATCTCTATTAGTCTGACTCTTTCTCTGAGTACTTGACAGTATGCACCTGTCTTAAGGCCTCCCTCCTTTAACATCTGCTGCCTGCCCTCCCCAACACTTTATTTACCCACACCTAAAACACACGGTTGGATTTGCATTGTATTAAAAATTTCCTACTGAAAGCACTGTTTTAGGCCTTCCCAGAGAGCAGTCTGTCTAGGAGCCCCAGCTTCCCCATGCAGACCGTAATCTGATGTTATGACCTCATATGTTCTCTAAGGAGCCACATGCATCAACTCATAGCTTAGTTCTGTGCAGTCTTAAATCCCTCCAACAAGACAGGGATATAGCTTTGATTTTCAGTGATGTTGGAGCAGTCACCTTCTTACGTCATCCAGTGTCTTGTTCAATGTCATGACCAGAAAAGAGAAAGAAAAAGGTTTGGATTTGACAGAAAGGGAAATAATACAAAAAAGTGATTTACTTAAAAAAAATGCTTGGGAGTGAAAAATTTATTATGGAGAATTATATCATATCCTGATGAAAATATTAAAATAAGCCAATTTGTGTCTGGACAGAAGGACCACAGCAAGGGGGAATACTTGGAGCTTAGTGTTGTAAGATATATGTCTGTCATATCTAAAAAGAGTTTATCATTAAGCCTGTTAACCCAAGCTGTAGGAGATTGTGAGTGTTTTTTTCTTTTTCTGTTTTGTTTTCTTTAGTCTTGGCATTTTGGAACCAGCCTCCTGCTGAAGTAAATTTGTCTCCAATCACAATCCCAGGTGGGTTGCCTCACTTGCAGAAGGACCTTAACGGACGACTCACAAGGACAGCAAACTGCCTACTTGCATGGAAACGTATCACCCTTCCTATACCATACTATGCTATTGTCTACATCATAACCATGATACTTAGTTTCTTATCCATTATTCCTGTATCTCACTGTCGAAGGCTAACTGCTGCATTTTCCCAACTACATCATCTTTGCTATTCTGAAGATTGTTTCCTTCTCCAGTTGCCACTTTCTCCCATTCCCACCTGCTCCCTCCCATTCCCACCTACTCCTCCCAGGACTCATCACTTGAACTCTCAGGGTTAGCATGATATTCCAAATTCTGACTGTTCAATGCTGTTGCCACTAACCTCTGAGGACTACCAAACATTTGAACCAAATGAGGATCGGAATTTTAACATTACTGAAATTTAAATGGCGTACTTGCTTGGTGACTAGGGACAATGATAATGTATAGTATTTTATAACCCCTCAAAATGATAGCAAACTTCTAGATTTCACGAATGGTCCAGAATCCAAAACTGTCGAGCAGTGTGGGTGCACCTCTGCACATGCATATGTTCCTATTCTTTCAATTCGTGTGAGGATTCTAAGTCATTTGGGACACTAAGTCATTAAATCCCACCCTCGCTAGTCAGTTGTTTGACTTGCAGAGGACTGGAAAAGATAAAATGTGACATTATTTTAAACTTTGCCGGTCTTCAAATAGCCCACATACAGGCACCTGGAAGCACAATTACAGTTCCCATCAAAATGATGTGCATTCAACAGAAGCAATCACTTCAGATTGAATTTTTTTTCATAGGAATTTTCAATAAATTTGAGTAACTACACTTTCTACACTTTAACCTGCTATTACCAATGTTCCAAATGAATTAAGGTCAATACCATGGCCATTGTTGTTTACATATAAATCAATCTGTGTGTAATGAAGAGGGCTTAGTTACTCTTTGATTGCTTTTCTATAGCACTGAAATAAACCATTCCATCTAATCTGATTAGTGGAATGCAACAAACCTCTTGTTTAAAGTTGATGATAACAATAGTAACAATTGTCATTACTATTCATTGAGTGCCTATTATAGCCTGACACCACCTTATATGTTCAAGACACAGTGTGTTATTTAGTTTATCTCACAACAAATCTTAGACAGAAGTGTACATTTCATGTTCAGTGTACACACAACTTAAACAAGGAGAAGTAACTTCTGCAAAGTTGATGCACATTCATGTTCAATGCATACAGACTAACCAACCACACAGATCCACCCCTTATCTGCTGCCTAGTCCACCTTGTGCACAACAACACTTCCCTTCAGCAGAGAAATTCTGATTTCAGGGTCAATTCACTTATTCCTGTATTTATGGTTTAAAACAGTCAGGGCGTATGCTCTAAGCTAGACCAGAGCAGTTGCTAACTAAGACAGCAAGATGCTAAAAGTAAAACAAGTGAACAAAAAGCCAGTTTCTCCCTGTTATTATCCTGCATGTAAGATCTCAAGATATCCTCCTGTGTGATGAGTCACATGCCTGTCTTCTGTGAGTTTCTGGTTTTAATACACGGCATTCTTCCTCCTCGGCATGCTTGTACTGCAAACATCCTGTTGGCTTGAAAGCCCTCCTGAGTAAATGACGTGAACAAAGCCCTCCTGAGTAAATGACGTGAACCCCTCGTCTTACTCTCCCTTTTCCCTTTTAATTGGACCTCCCTTCCAGCTGCATTTTCCACACTTGCCTTAGGAGCTGCTGAAATCTTGGTCTCCTACTGCAAGGTCAGAGGTCACCTTTTTCAGCTTGCAAGATGGATGCTCTGTCAACTTAGTTTACTTCACTGCCCACTGTTCACGCCAAGTATTCAGGAGTAGTCTTTGAAAAAGGAGGCTGCCCCAGAGAGCTTGTTTTCAGAAACCTTAGATTGTATATGATGCAGATAAAAGATTGGAGGGATTAAAAAGTAGAGGTTCGATCTTGTCTTTTTTCCTATTACAAAAAAAAAAAAAAAAATTGAAAAGTCCCAGAACAGTGTTCCTCTAGTTCATGCCAGGTTATTCACCCCTTGACATGTCCCATCACATAGGGACTTACTATGACATTACAAGGGGCACTGCATATTTTAAGAGCTTTATTTATTAAATCTTTGTTTTCATTTTTTCAACTTAAAGAAATTTTAATGTTGTTCTTTAAGGAAAAGGTAGGCCTAATGAATTATTTACATGACAGTTCCTCAAATATTTATAATTCTTACCTGTCCTCCAGACTAAGTATGCTCATTGTATTTTTCCTTACCAAGTATTCCTTGTAGTGATGAGGCTAGCAGGCCTGCTTTTTGTCCCGCCCAGCTCCCTTATGGCTAGCTTAGCCCCAGAAATAATAACACAGAAACTGTATTCATTTAAATACTGCCTGACCCATTATTTCTAGCCTCTTATTGGCTAACTCTTACATATTTGTTTAATCAATTTCTAATAATCTGTATTGCCACTTGACAGTGGCTTACCAGGATGAGTCTAACGAGTGTCCATCTGTCTCGAGCAGGAGAATCATGGCATCTGCCTGACTCTGCTTTCTTTCTCCCATAATTCTGTTCTGTCTTCCCCACCTACCTATGTTCTGACCTATCAGGCCAAGCAGTTTTCTTTATTAATTAACCAATGAAAGCAACAGATAGATAGAAGACCCTCCTACATCAATTCCTATTCTTCTGCTGTTAATGTGAAGGTTTCCCTTGTACTCAATGATACTAGCAACATATCTAAACTTCAGTTCAAACATCATTTCTTATCTGGGATCAAAATACTTTGATGGCATACATTTAGTTTTGTGCTTGATAGAGACATGATTTGACTCACCATATTCTATCAGTTGTTAAAAATAAGAATGGGTTTTTCTTAAAGTTTTCTGAATTCCTAGCTTTTTCTTCCTTCCTTCCTTCCTTCCTTCCTTCCTTCCTTTCTTTCTTTCTTTCTTTCTTTCTTTCTTTCTTTCTTTCTTTCTTTCCTTTTGACAGGATTTTTCTGTGTAGCTTTGGAGCCTGTCCTGGAATTAGCTCTTATAGACCAGGTTGGCCTTGAACTCACAGAGATCTGCCTGCCTCTGCCTCCCTAGTGGTGGGGTTAAAGGCGTGTGCCACACCAGCTGGCCTTAGCTTTCTATTTCTAAAGTCAAATATATTTCTACCCATTTTCTACAGTTGTTTATTACACTTTATATAACTGCAACTAGGATTTCCACCACACCCCCCCTTTTTTTTTTCAGAATGAAAGTCCAAAGCACTCACAAACAAAAATTCAGGGGAGTTAAGTCTCTCATTGTTGATTATCAGGCTACGCCCTTGCCAAATAATACTCATCAGGAGCAACACAGAGTTTCTCAGAACACTTTGTCCACACCCTTGACTAGGGATTACCATATATTATGCTGCATAGAATGTAGCAAATACGAACAAAATCTAAGGTGAAATAATGAGTCAATGACTTATCCCTATTATAGTGTGCTTTCCTCTTCCATGTTGTTGAATATACTCCTTTACCCAAGATTTTATATAGTAATCAGTGGTAGTCTGGTAAATGTTTACCCAGGTTTGTAGAATAGAGTAGTGAACCCTGATATCTAGTATTGGTATATTTCTGTTATAGAAATATTCACATCATGATAAATTTTAGTCTATTAACAGTAAGTCATTGAATGTGAATTTATTGAATACAAAACTGTACAAAGACCAGAGTGCTAGACCATCAGAAAACTTTTACAACAGAAAAAAAATGTAAATAATTTCACAACCACAGATAATGTGAAAATATACTAAAATGGGTGATAATAAACCTTGGATCTTTATTATATTTGCTTTTATTATCATTTAGTTAATTATAAGCCTTTATGCTTTTACTTTTATATTGATTAAAAATTCCCTATAAAATTCAAAATTGGCCTTCATGAATTTGTATAAGCCGACTCCAACATACTGCTGCTGGCAAAATGAGACCATTCAAGGTTTGGCCCCTTTCCTTACAAACTAATTGAGAAAATGATGCTTTTACATGGGAAACAATTAGAGGATAATGCAAGTCATTACACAGTTAAATACAAATGGAGAGCCATAAACAAGACAGGTAGTTTCGTGAAGTTAGATCTCAGTCACACACAAAGCAGGACTGCTTCTGTCCTTTTCATTTCAATATGTTCTAACATGTCCAGACACAAATGCAGACAAGTCAGATCCACAGGAGGAAAAGTGACAGAATGGTTTTCACTGATTGTAGAATGTCTCGGGACCTCGTGTTGTGTACTTCAGCCAAAGATTAGAATTTGTTGAGGGAAAACCGAATGGAGAGCTTTCGGTTCTCAGAGATCAGGTTAATAATTCAGGAAGTCTGAACTTGGAATTATTTACAGATTGGATTGATGAACTATTAGAAATAGCCAATGACTACCCTTGGGAGACCTTGAGAAAAGCGATGGGGAAAGTAACACTAGGGTTTAATAAACTTACTGCTGCTCAGATACATCTCCTAACTAATGGATTGTGACATACAGAGCCTTAGCTGTGGTCAGCAATGATCCCCAGTGCTATAATTGTCTTGCATGTAGAGTGACTGTTTTCAAAGAAAGTTGTTGCTGTGTTGAGCAAGTAATTACAAAGCTGCCAGAAGGAAGAGAAGTCATCCCCACCAAGCTCACCATGATTTATTGGGTGTATTTGTACAGTTAAACGGATCTGTCTTTTTCTTCCTGAAATGTTTTCACACCTCAATATGAATCTCTCTTCCCCTGAGTTCAACTCATTTACATCTGAAATATTGATCTGGTTGAAAAAGGGCATAACAGTGTGTGTGTGTGTGTGTGTGTGTGTGTGACAGAGAGAAAGAGAGAGAGAGAGAGAGAGAGAGAGAGAGAGAGAGAGAGAGAGAGAGAAGAAGCAGAAGAAGAAGGAGGAGGAGGAGGAGGAGAAGGGAGGAGGAGGAAGAGAAGGGAGGGAGGGAGGGAGGGAGGGAGGGAGGGAGGGAGGGAGGGGGGGGGGGAGGGAGGGAGGATAAAGAACAAGAGCACGCCAGTCAGTGACAGGATTCTGTTAGGAGTCAGGACTATCTGGCATAAGGACTGTTCTTTGTCCTTGATTTCTGCTGATTTCTTCTGTTGGAAAACAAACTCCACTGTGAGACTGACACGCTCTTCAGTCTTGTATATGATGTTTGCCCACAGAATCTGCAGTCAGAACTGATTTATGAGCACTCACCAATGCATGACGACCATAATGTTTGTGACGAATTCTTTTGCAACCATTGCAGATCAGCAGTTTTAAAAGTGTAGTTCCCATGGTGTCCTAAATACCAAATGTCTTCTATCAAACCAATTGCATCATGATAAAACTGAGACAGTTAGAAGCCTTCAGCTACTGTGTTTAGAAAGCAGTACACAGTGTGTTATTTTAGTAACAGGTATTGTCTCTGTCTGAGTAAACAGCTTCACTTTGCTACCACTGCAGTCACCAAGGAATGACAGAAACCCTTGGTGCACACAAACCCTTACTAGAAAGTGTCCCTTTTTCATTACCCCATGACTTTTGCAAATGAGAGAAGCTTCATACCCTTGACTTTCCTTCATATTTTCTAAAGGTCATCTTAGAAACCAAGTTTCTATAATGATAAGAATGTTTATATTCCAGTTGCTAAAAGTCAAAGGGAATGATGTCACCAAATAGTTCAATTTATGACTATAAGCAAGGCAACACTTTTGCCAGCATGCTTTTTCTGACATACTATTCTATTGAGAAGTTTTCTTTTTGCTCATCACCATAGGAAAGTAAAATTTGTAGAGCCATAAATGAAACTGTATCATATATCAAAGGTCCTTATTTTCTGAGGGCAGAGGGAGATAGTCATTGTTTCAGAAGTTAGACTGTCTCTGTCTCCAGGGTGAAGAACAAAGTTATATGACCTTTGTTGGTCCCTCCTTACCTCTACAATAACATATTTATGTGTATATGATTTAATGTTGACACCATTATCCTCTTCAGAAGTATCTCCTCCACATGCCTCAAGTTCATCTACCCAAACTGAACTGATTCACTTCCAACACTACCTGTGGATTCAAAGTCTAAGCAAGAAAGTAGCTGTTTGTTGTCCATTCTGCAGACAGAGTCTATGAGAAGGTGAATATAGAGTCTTTAAGAGAGAAATTATAACTATCTAGCGTTACATGGATTTCATAGAGCTATATCTTAAATCTAAAATAGGCTTGCAACTCCCAACTATGCAAAGTTTGAGTAAAAGTTTAAATTAGTGTAAAACTAAGATTAATGATTTTTTTCCACCTTAAATAGAAAAGTTACAACCCTGTTACTTCCTGGATAAAATGATGGGATACCTCTGATTCAGTATGTAAATAAATGACTCAGAAAGGAGAGGGATAGAGAAATAGCTAAGCTTGTTGAAGGTGTTATAAAACTACTGAATAAATGTATCAAATGAAGGAAGTTTAAAAGTTCTTTTATTTGATACCATGTCATTATGGGAACTATAGATATTTTTACTTTCAAGGGTATTATATTCTAGTATATGATGATATTAGTGTTTTTAGAAGTAGAAGGTGAAGTAGAAACCATTAACTACCAACCTGTAGAGTAGGTAAATTATTATTAAATTTTAGTGTGCCAAGGGGTTTCTTCTTGCTCAAGGGAAGAACCAGAGAGCCAAGTTTTATGAGAATGATGACATTTCTGTCTGAATTTTATACCTTCACATTATATGATAAAGCACCAGGACACTAGGTACAGGAAGCAACAAGAGAAAAAAACTAAGGTGAAATACCAGACATAAATGAAACGCAGTATGTGAGTAGTAATTCTTTAGATTTTCATGACTAGTACTGTTTTCTTGCTCCCATAAATAGATAAGAATAAGTAGAAAATAAAACACAAGATGCAAATTTATTTCCATTTAGAAGATACAAGTCAAATTGTAAAAAGCTATGATCATTAGCTGGCCTTGATCTTTTACTCAAAACAGTGTTTATTTTTGAGATTATAATTTAATCACACCATTTCTCCCTCTCTTTCCTTCATACAAACTCTCCACTATGTCCTTCTGCTCTCTTTCAAATGCATGACCTCCCATTTACCTAATTGTTATTGTGTGTTCACGTGCATGCATACTTGCATACCTGCATGAGTGTATGTGTGTGTGTGCACAAAGGTGTATGCGCACATGTGTGTGTGCATGTATGTGTATAGATATATATTCCTAAAGGTAACCTGTTGAATCTGTATAATGTTGTTTGTCTATACGTTTTAAAAAGGCTGTTTCAGACTGGAGAATTGATTTGTGTTCTCTTCTCTGGAGAAGACCACATCTCTTCTCAGCTTCACTCAGTTGCCTACAGTCCTTTGTGCAAGGCTAAGGGCTTTTCTCCATTCAGTTTGACATGTTAATTCATGTCATCCTTGTGCATCTCACATTCAGCAGGCCATGTGGGTGAGATTTCATGGGAGTCACTTTCTTCTGATATTATTAGGAAATGCAATCTCAGGTGACACTTTCTGACCCTCTAACACTTAAAATCTTTTTACTCCCTGTTCAATGTTCCCGGAGTATAGGAATATTTGTAGATGTATCCAATGAGAGTAGACTCTACAACTCTGCATTTTGAGCTGATTTAGTTTTCTGTAGTATAGTGGTCTCCATCTTTTATGGTAAAGAGAAGTCACCTTGATGAGGAATAAAGACTACACTATCTGTGCTTATAAAAACAAATATTTACAAAATGTTGTCAGAGGTTATGCTGGTTTAGTAAATAAGTAGCTGCAGACTCCCTTCTGGTAACTAAGCCTTCATAAATCACTGGAAAGTTAGCAAGGTTTTCAGTTGCAGTCAAAATCACCCTCCTGCAATTAAGACTAGTTAATTAGAGAGCTGCTTGTTGGTTAACTCCAAAGTATACATGCCACTAATGCATCACTTAGAGATATCATACCATGCCAGTCATAAATTTGTGATTAATGAGTGTAATAAATATTATAAGTATGTAAGACTGTTGGTTAACTCGCTCCTTAGGAAAGTTGCTTAGTGTGTCTGACGCCATACCATAATGAACATGAACAATCTTGACTAATCTTGAAAGTTAAGCACAGTCAGGCCAGTATAGTACTTACATGGGAGGTTTTGATCTTGAAGACAAAGTTCTCAATTTTTTCTTTACCAATAAATGTGAAAGTAGATATTTAAATATATAGGAAATGGTCTCATCAAAAGTTGTATATAAATATCAATTATTTCTAAGAAGTCAGTTGATGTGTAGATCATAACTTTTGGAAAAGAATAACCATAAATCTTCTCTAATTTTTAAATTAATTTATAGTCAAATATTAGTATTATAATTATTAGTTATAAAAATTACCTTTTAAGCAATCCACAGAATACAATAATCACTCTATTGAAATTTATAAGTTTAAGTAACAGTTTGTTACACTCAAGAATATATCATGAAGCTGAGCCGCGGTGGTGCACACCTTTAATCCCAGCACTCGGGAGGAAGAGACAGGTGGATCTTTGTGAGTTCGAGGCCAGCCTGGTCTACAAAAGCTAGTACCACTAGTACCAGGACAGGCTCCAAAGCTACAGAGAAACCCTGTCTCAAAAACCAATATATATATATTTAAATAGTATTTTATTAGTATTATTTACAAGTAAATAAGTTTGCACGTGGGAGAAATTAGCATGAAGGAAGGCAATGAAGAGCTGCAATAATATCTAGATGACAGAACATGGAACCCAGTGATAGAAATGGAGAAGAGCCTGAAACTCTTTGTAACTGCAAGAAGACATGTCCCATCTAATTGGTTAGGTAAAAGAGGGGAGTTGTACTGGGTGGTAGGGTGGAGGAGAACAATCTCAGATTAAGTAAAATTCCAGGAAAAATTTGAGTGGGAAGAATTTAAGAGGAGAAATGCGTTCAAAAATTAAGAAAAGTGAGTTAACTATGAAAGGATCTTAAGGAGCTTTCCAGCTATTCAAGAGGCAAACTTGAAATACATAGGTCTAGTAATTTAGAAAGAAATGAAATTGAGGGGTTGCTACTTCTGAGTTATGTGTGTGTGTGTGTGTGTGTGTGTATGTGTAAATCAGAATTATGAGATTCATGTAGGTTGTTCTCTGTACTCTTCATACAGTGCCTCCCTTGAGAAATACTGGGGTAGGCAATGTTCATAGTTAGAGTTTGTCTTAGTTACTTTTCTTTTTTTTCACTTCTTTTTTTTAATTAATTAATTTATTTATTAAAGATTTCTGTCTCTTCCCCACCACCGCCTCCCCTTTCCCTCCCCCTCCCCCCATCAAGCCCCCCCCCC
>NW_026067944.1:26786952-26788414 GCF_014885135.2 Alexandromys fortis
AAGCAATCAGGGTTCTCTGCCCTGTGGGAAGTCCAAGGACCACCCACCTCCATCCAGGTCTAGTAAGGTGAGCATCCACGAAACTGCCTAAGCTCCCACGAAACCAATAGGTGCAGTAGGATCAGAAACCCATTGCCATTGTTCTTGAGGTCTCAGTAGTCCTCCTTGTCCGCTGTGTTCAGCGAGACCAGTTTTGACCCAGGCTTTTTCAGACCCAGGCCAGCTGGCCTTGGTGAGTTCCTGATAGAACATCCCCATTGTCTCAGTGTATGGGTGCACCCCTCGAGGTCCTGAGTTCCTTGCTCTATTGCCATAACCCAACACCATAACCACAGAAACTTATAAAAGAAAGCATTTAATTTAGGGATGTGTGGTTTCAGAGGATTAGAGTCCATGGCCATCATGGTAAGGACCATGACAGCAGGCAGCAGATAGGTCAGTGGAGCAGTAGCTGGGAGCTTACATTTGAGTCACATGCACAAGGCAGAGAGCTAACTGGAAATGGCATGGACTTTTAAAAACTCAAAGCCCACCCCCAGTGACCCATCTCTTCTAACAAGTCCACATGTTCAAATCCCTCCCAGTTTCAACTGAGAACCAAGTATTCAAATAGAGGAGCCTCTGAAGCCATTTTCATTTGAACTACCTCAGAGGTACTAGGGAGGAAATAGGCTCATAGAAGGTTCAGACAGAATTGGTAGGAAAAAACAAAAACAAAGAAGCAAACAAAAGGCAAAAAAAAATCCCTAGGCAAATAAAATTCTACTTGAATTTAATCTAAGATTCTTTCATCATATTAGAAGTTCCCCCAAACTGAAAAAAAAAATAGGAAAGGAAGAAATATTCACTGAATTCAGAGGAAATATTTCTTCAAAAATGAACAAAGCAAACCCATTGTTATTAATAGCGATGAACATTCAGCATATTAAAACACACTCAAGGCAGTTGTAAGAGATACAGTTTGGCCCTTTGAGAAACATATTAATCTGTTTGGATTGCAATAGACATATTGGAAGGAAACTTCGAAGGATAAATTAGAAGGGCTAGAATCTTCAGGGAAATGATTCTAAACTCTAAATAGTTCTCATTCCTGTTAAGGAAGAAGGTAGAGAAGGTTGAATAAGAAGAATCTCACTCTCTTTCACAGCCAAGTACAAGCTCTGGCTAGATGGAAACATTCTCCTTACACGTACTCACTCATCTGATAAGTACCACATGCTTTGGGAGTGGGCCAGAACTAGAACTGCTTCCATAATGCATTTTAGCTTAAAGTAGTCCAGACTGTAAACAAATGATTGGATCTGGGGACACCAGTTCTCAGAAGCAAAAAAAAAAAAAAAAAAAAAAAAAAAAAAAAAAAAAAAAAAAAAAAAATAAAATATATAATAAAAAATGATGATATAATTTTTTTTTTTTTATTTTTTTTTTTTAATGTTTAAAGAAAAAAAATTATTTCCTTTCT
>NW_026067944.1:26791386-26798116 GCF_014885135.2 Alexandromys fortis
GGTCCTAGAGCCCGAACAGGCTGGGCTGGGAGATGTTACGTGGTCAAAGAGGGAAGGGAGTCAGACGGAGGGGGGGAGGGTTGTGGATGCAAGCTGGGTGGGATAGGAAGAGAGAGGAGGTATCGGGCAGAGTAGCCCCTGAGGATGACCAGGAAGTGTAGGAGGGGTGTCTGAGTTCCCTGTCCCGGGCTGCTGCCACGGTCAGAAACTCACTCACCCCAGTGATGTCCCTCCTGGTGCCTGGACCGGGTCTCCTTGCTGCTTGGGTGGTTCGTAAACAAAGGACCTACCTAGCTCGGTGCAGGCAGGCTAGTGGGAACAAAGGATCTACTACCCTCCCTTTTGCCCTGCCAATTCGGATTCGGTCCTAGAGCCCGAACAGGCTGGGCAAGGGGTTAATTTCTAAGGGCAGGTTGTGTTAGGAAGTCAAATCAACGCTTGTTAATGAAACAGCAATGAATAAAACCTCAGGTGCTCCTGATTTTGTACATGTGAAGAAAAAAGTTAAGGCCCTGCTGAATGAAGTAGTCACTCTCAGATGAAAGTCTGAGGAGTAAGATGGTTCTAATCGTTTAAGAAGCTAGCCTCACTAGCTCTGATACTGTGCACCTCCAATCTTGCATTCAGAATGGAGACGGGAGGAGGATGAGGAGTCTCCAAGGCCAAACCCTGGCTAAACAGTGTTAGAAGCTAACTTTTTTGGGGTATGTGAAACACTTTCTCAAAACAAAAACAAAAACAAAAAAAACACCAGAAGGGGCAAGGGAAACTGAGAAGGAGGTGGGGGTATATGAAGTTGCAAAGTATAATAGCACACTATCTGCTCTCTGGACAGTCACAGAAGATTGCTGCAGCTCAAGCGTTGCAATTAAAGCCCACTGAGATAACAAATATACATTCAAGGGATTTGCTTGCATTTAGAATTAACTAGCTGTATTATGTGTTTCATTTTAGATGTAAAATGAAGTTCTCTTCTCCCATTGAAACCTATGTCTAGCTTATGGGTTGCAGGTATTCGGTTCTCAACTCAGCTCTATTGGATTTCTCTGCTCCCAGTCACACTACTCATGTCCCCCCACATCACCATTATGAGCAGCTGCTCATCCGTGTTTCTGTAGTCTGCTTTCCTTCCACCAGCACCACCTGTCTTCTGGGTCCTCCACTGCTGCTTCTCCACGGGCAGATTCCTGTTGCGGAAAAATCCTGATGCCGCATCTCATTCATGTTACGAGAAGATTTTAGGAGAGACTGAAGATAAGAGTTTGCTGTCAATAGAGCCGAGGCTCATAATAAACAGTAGAAAAGAAAAAGGCAACAATACTTAAAGATGATTAGATGAAGTAGTGGAGGATTACAGTCCATGAAGAACAAACAGAGTTCAAATTGTCAATAAGGCAGTAAATGTCAATAACAGGGATTGAAGCAGAAAACCAGAACGGACCTGGAAGACATAAATTCAATCACACAGTGATAAACCTGGGGAAAAAATAGTAGGGCTTTCAGGAAAAAAAAAATGGACTTCTTTTTTATGTAACCTTTGCTCACAATGGGAATTATACCCTAAGTATTACAAGGGGATACAAGGGGATTCATGTCTCCCTTCAAGAAATTTACGATAAAACCAAAAGGGAAAGATGAAATGGAAAGTACTGTGAATATCCAACAAAAAAGATGAATGAAATTACATTTATCTGCGCACAAATGAATTCATGTGTAGTAGTTATTACTCATTACTTTGGAAATACGAAGATTGAGGTTAAGACAAAATTAATGAAGAAAACATATAGTTGTATAAAAGTCATATGCTAAAATTGGAAATGATTGTTAGTGATTGCCATTTCAATACAAGTGGACATTAACCCTACTTTGCTTAATCAGAAGCAAGTTCGGAGATAACACTGTCAACGAAAGAACTCTTATGAGGAAGACAGGTGAAAACAAAGGAAAGAAATATTTATCTGTCTAGTTTGACTCACTATACTGGCAAAGTTCCTGGATTCTCTCGTCTAAATTCAGCAACAAAGAAATGGAAAAAGTAAATTAACATACATTAATTGTAAAACATTTTGTTTCATTATGGCATTTAAATATATGTATACAATATACTTTGATCATATTCAGCCCCTTATGACCCATTTAATGCAGAAGGATTGCATGTTCTCTCCTGAAGTCATTTAGTTCACACTATGGGGTGCAGGAAGAATTGCAGTCCTGCTATGACGACCTACGGAAACAATGCTGCACACGCTATACTACTTAGGATCAAAAAATTCCACCATTCAGAGGATCCTCTTTTATATAACTTGAAATCGTGGTGTGTAGCCAGACTTGCTCACAATATAACTACTCTTAGTACATTTCTTAGAGAAAAGTAGGGGAAATAAACAGACCATTGTTCTCATAAAGCACAAGGTTTCCATGTTTCTAATTTCACCAAGTAAAAATTAGCCCTGTAAGAAGACCAGTCCCCAAACCATAAAATGTTTAAAACATCTACACAGTAAATATTCATTATTGATGATACAGAAGATGCACATTAGTAAGAAAAACACAGAATAGTAGAGCAATAAAATCTTTTAGTACTTTGATAGGCAAATATTTACACAGGTACACACACATACACATACACACAAACAAACCACTGACTATCTCCTCCCCTTAAAAAATACACATTTAATTCAAAACATACCTTTAAAGTTATATTCACATTTCAAGCACTTTCTTGATAAAATTGGTTTATTATTAATATTTGGAATATGTTTCATATATCAATCAATTGATTTTCTCAAATGAGGGGAGAGCAAATGAATTAAAAGGCAAAGAATATTTTAATGACTATGAAGAACCCTCTTTCCCTTCCTCTGTCCTCTCCTTGGCCAAGGCCAGTCTTCATAAGCTCTTTGAGACCAGTTTATAAATTGCTGTAGACTCCAGTAATAGAATTTCATAAATAAAAAAAGATGACAGAAAGTGCCTTACTATTGTAAAATGAATCAATACATTCTGAATTTTGACTTCCAAGACTGTTGCTCAGGGACATATTGTTTACTCTGTGGAGGGCTGTAGGAATTCTGGATAAAACAGATATGATCTAGCTGGAATCATTTCTGTTATTGAATTTTTCTAGCATAAAGAAAATAAGCATTTTAAAATGCATCACTTGAGGAATGTTATCCTCATCTTACCTCTATCCCTCCTAAATTATCCACTATCAGTAAACACTCCAGAAGGCAAAAGACTATTAAATAAAGTTTCAAGACTATTGTGGTACCAATTAAGGTATTTAATAACTTTATATTTCTAGAATTTCCTTCCTCAGCAAAATCTTGTTTCATTGGTAAAAGACATATTCAAAATCATGAGTGAAACCCCTGACTGGAAGGTTGTTTTGTTACCACACAGCACCAGAGTTTCTGAGAATCTGCACACTGACTAGATCTAGGCTGTACATACAGACAACTCACTTTCATCTCAAAACTTGCCTGACTTACAATCACTGTACTATTTGTATTTTTTTTTCTAGCCAGGGTTTTGCTGTAGTTATCAAGCCTAGCTCTTGTAGACCAGGGTGGCCTCAAATTCACAGGGATCCGCCTGCCTTTGATAAGTTGGGTCATCATTTATAGGAATCTTATTTTTTCACTTTCAGGAGCTGAAAATTTAAAGGTAACAGTTGTTATAAAATTAACTAAAATCCTCATTAAGTATAAAATTTTGTGTGTTAGAGTTACTCATTTGTGCTGCCTGAGAACACACACAAAATTTCCCCGAAATATAATGCAGACTACAATTAACTCAAGAAATTTCAGGAATCACACGAGGTTGTGTCGGCTTGAGTTTTCTCTAGACTCCTGTGATCTCTCACGTAAAGCCTCTGGAGGAACATGTGCAAGGCACACACCATTATTTCCATGTTCTAACTGTTTTAAACGCTTCTTGTGTGGCACAGAACTAACCATTTTCCAAGATGATTTTTTTTTTGTTTTACTCTAATCAGACCCAACTAGGTTGATATTTTTTATGGTAGTTATATGCTACCAGAACTAAGTATGAACTCAGTGAGCCACATAACATATGCTCAGAATGTTTTTTCATAGTAGAAGAGAATTAAGTCCATAACATCTTTTGTACCCAAAACACCTTATTTGTGTCATTATATTTATTCAAAAATGGATTCTAGTCACAGATTTAAGCTTATCAATCTTTTGAATTACACATTTTGTATTTCAAGGCAATTTTTGAGACCACTTAGTGAAAATGCAATTAATATTAATAAGCAAATCTCTAAATCTAGAAAGTTAGACTCCGCGGCCTCAAGAAGTGTTGTGAGAAAACTTCGTTACCTAAAAAAGTGCATGAGTTCACTTCCATCACTGTAACAATCATCGTCATCTTAGGAAAGCAGAGCAACTACATGTATTGCTGTACAGTTAGATCAGAAATCCAATGCCAATCACACAAATTTAAACAGATCAAAACATAATAGGCAGATTAACAAATGGAAATACATAACATAAAAGCAAAAAGACATTATACAGAGTGAGGAATAATTATATATATATATATATATATATATATATACCTGGAAGAGATCAATGTATAAAATAACTAGAAAAGAACTCAATGATTCAATACTAAATCTTCTCATCTATAAACAAAAAATGAATTAAATAGATATTTCTCAAAGAAATAATTACAAGCTGCCAATAAGCATAATTGAAAAAAATGTTCAGTATCCTCAGCCTTCAGAAAAAGACCTATCTCAGCTGCACTGAGATTTTATCTTACCTCATCAATGAGGTAATTATAAAACAAAAGAAAAAAGAAAATAAAGCAAATGATGACAAGGATGGTTGGTGTAGGTGCCATTCTCCGCAGCTGATAGGGATGTAAACTCTAGGCAGCCACTTTAGAAGTTAATAGGTGGGGTCCTAAAATTTCATATCTAGAGCTGTCATCAGGTTCAACTCTATCATTCCTGAGTTTGTAGCTGACAGTTTACAACTGCCATTTGTGCTCCACAGCATCATCTGTTGTCTTAAAGATGAAAGACCAGAATGAGGCAGAGAGGCATCTAGGAAGCCTTAGGAACTGAGTTGCATTGCTCCCTCATTCAAATTGGGCTCGTATTCGTATCTCCATTGTACTACTCATGGTATCCAGTAGATTTCCTCATGTGAAGTAGATTATGTTTTTTTTTTAATATTTGGTAGTAGAGTGTGACATCAATGATTCAAGAACAAGACTAGCCCAAATTATAACACTAGAATTTTTATTGTAATACGCTGTCTTATACATTCAAATTTTAGAAGATTTGACATACTGTCAAGACCACTTGACTTTCTAGGTTTTCAGAGATATATTATACTTATCTTCATGGAGTTTGTGCTGCATAGTTTTATGTCAATTTGACATAATCTGAAGTCATATGAGAGGTGGGAACTTCAATTAAGAAATTGGTTCCGTAAGATCAGGCCATAGGCAATCCTGTAAGACATTTTCTTAATTAGTGATTGATGGGGAGGACCAATCTCATTCTGAATGGGGCCATTCCTGGGGTGACAGGCCTGGGTTCTATAAGAAATCAGGCTGAGAAAATCATAGGAGCAAGCCAGCAAGCAGCACTTCTCCATGGCCTCTACATTCCTGTCCTGCTTGAGTTCCTGTCCTGACTTCCTTCAGTGAGTTGCTATGATGTGCAAATATAAGCCAATTAAACCCTTTCCTCCCCAACTTGTTTTTGCTCATGGTGCATCCTCATATCAATAAAAACCCAAAATAATACAGAAGTTTGTACCGGAATAGTGGGATACTGTTGTGACAGATCTGGCCATATCATTTTGGGGCTAGAAAAGTCTTTGAGTGTAAAGATCTCTGTGGATTTTTCCATTGACTCTTGGAAGGGTAGATAAGACTGTTGAGAGCAGTGCAAATGATGGAGACCTGGCTTGGGAAGTTTCAGATGGAAGTTGACAATCCTTTAATGACTCTATCAAGACTGTTTGATAATTTGTGGTTCTGGTCAGTTGGAGCTGAAGATTCAGCTGCAATTAACAAGGCACTAGAAACACTGAAGTAAACCCTTTGCCTTACTCGACCAATCAATGCTAGTTGGGTGGAACTGAGAGATTGGTAGTCAGTAAGGAGAGAATAAGATCACTATGGTGAAATCTTCTGAGCTGTGTTTCCTCAGAGTCAGCACACGAAAACTGTGTTTCAGAGGATGCCAAGTTCGTACCTTGTGCTGGCAGCTGAACTTGAAAGTGTGTCACCTAGGTGGTACTGGTTTTGAAGGTATGAAGGAGTCACACAAAACAACTAAGACTTGACACTGTGTGGCAGAGCTGGAGGCCTTGAAGAGAGCCAAGGAGAGGCTATTGGTAAAAGTGCAGTCTATTACAGCGGGCACACCAGTATTTTGGAGATACTAGCATCATGGGAAGACAACCAAGAAAATCAGCAGTTGTATAGTGGAAATGGTCTGAGACTATCGGACAGAGCCGGAGAAATAACCTGAGTCCTATGGAGGAGCCCAGAAGATTGTGAGTGAATCCCAGATATTGGACACTGAGTGATTTATACTGTAGGAGTTTGGTTTTGCTTTGATCTAATTGTGTCTATGCCCTTCCATGGCCTCTGCATCTGATTCTGCCTTCAGGTTCCTGCTCCATTTGAGGTCCTGTCCTGACTTCTTTCAATAATGGACTATGGCATTAAAGAATAAGTCAAA
>NW_026067944.1:26798368-26919429 GCF_014885135.2 Alexandromys fortis
TATATATATGATGGTGTTTCCCCTCTAACTAAGATCAACTGAGTTACTTTCTCATTGCTGAGATAAAATACCCTGATGAAAGGGTTCTTTTGTAGTTGTTGCTATTTTTTCTCAGGATCCCTGGGAGATGAAGTCCATAATGGAGGAGGATGTGACGACAGTCAGGGAAGGCATCATGATGGTATGAGAAGGGCTTTGACTGAAGACATAGCACTCACACTTTGGAATTAGGGAGTGATGTAGAAGTGAAAGTTCTCTAAAATCCTGGAGGAAGGGCCTGGAGAAATTGCTCAGTGGTTAAGGGAACATTTTGCTCATGCACAGTATCCAGATTCAATTACCAACACACAAGTAGCAGTTCAGAACTGCTTTTAATTTCAGTTTTAAAGAATCTGATGCCCTCTGTATTCTATACAGACATCAGGCATCCATGTGGTGAACATACAAATATGCAGGTAAAACACACATAAACACAAGAATTAATTATCTAATTAATTAATTAAAACATTCATGGCCTGCCTCCAGTCACTTATTTTCTCCATAGAGAATATACCTCCTTAGAGTTGTACAGTCTTCTCAAACAGCAGCATCATGTGTTCAAACACATGAGATTATGGGGGGCATTCAAACCATAATGATGAAGCTCCACTGTAACTTGCTTTGCTTGTCCAAAAGAAAATTCTTGCAAGACTGATTCTCTTTGTATAAGGTGGGTAGGTCCAGACCAGTGTTGTGGGTTCTTCCTCATAGCCCTGTCTTTCTACAGCTGTACTTCAGGGAAAATCCTGAAGGTAGAAATTACAGTGGCAGATGGAAGGAAATTGCATAAGAAGGGACAGTTCCAAGCATCGATGAATAAAGGGTTGTGGAGCTCTGATATGACAGCCTAAGGGGGATTGCCAAACTACCTTCCATACTTCAGGAAAATCCAAATACGAAAATACATATTCCTACTTTTCAGCCTGGTAGATAGTTAAACTAAAATTAAGGATACATAAGTTGCAACACTTTATTCGGGACATCAAAAGAAAGAGGCTGGACTGAGTGGTTTGAAACTTTGCAATCACCTGAATATCTTGATAAAATGTTGATTTTGATTCAGTAATCTGGGGAAGAATGCAAAATCCCACATGTTCTAGTTTTATTTCTGTGGCTATGATCAAATACTCTGATCAAAACAACTTGAATGTGGAAAGGGCTCATTCAGCTTATAATTCCAGATTTCAGTCCATCATTGAGAAGTCAAAATAGGAACTCAAACAGCTAATAAAACCTCATTCACATTCAGAAGCAGAGAGAAATGAATGCACCCATATGCTCTGTTTGACCCATCTACCCTTTTCCTGCCATATAGAGTTCAGAACACCTGGCCTAGGGAATGGTGCTACCACAAATGGCTCAATCTTCTTTAATCAAGACAATCGTCCCATAGGTAAGCTTGATAAAGGCAGTTATTAAATTGAGATGGTGTTCCCAGGTGACTCTAACTTGTGTCAAGTTAATAGTACAGTTAATACTAACCAGTCCCAGATAATATTATGATAGTGATGCTCTCTCTGAGCTCCTACCAACAAAGCCTTGGAGCAATACTTATTTGATTTCTTGATAAGAAAGAATACAATGAAATTCCAGTACTCAAGGAAAGTCAGTGAACATTGATCTCAAGGTTACAGCATGTGGAAAAGCTAGGTATGCTAGCCCTTGGGGATTATGGACCTTACACAGAAACAATGTCTTAATGACTATAGCCCACCAGCCAGATGAGACTCATCCAAGTCCCTTTTCTCATAATCACTGAGAAATCCTTGCCAGTCACTTTCCAGTAACTCATTATCCCTAAATATTTTAATTTCTAAAATAAAGATGTGAGTGCTTGTTTCAGGTTTTCATCAAAGATGCTAAAAGTTCTATAAGAGGACCACGGTTATGAAAGATAGATACAAATTACTCTTTGTTGCTATAAGATGCTCAGTCTCATCCCTTTTTACTATCCATTTCCCTTCTTGTTCCTTGACTCTGGTTTGTCTTCAGAGCTTGTGTTCTCTCCATTTTCTTGGTATTCTTCTTATCTCACCATGTGATGTATTATTCAAATGCCCAACTTCTTTTATTGCTAATTATATATTAACCAGGTTCTGACTACATTCTTCTTTGTATTGAATTCTGGCCGAGGCATGACACTGACAGAAAGGATTCCTAGAGCTCAGAAGAAATTTTGGCAAATGACAGTTCTTTTTTAGGGCTGTTAGTCTTAATGGAATATTTGATAAGATGGTAATAACCCCTGAGATCCTTTTATAGCAAACCCAGGGGCGAAATATATATATTTTTTAACAGTTCCGTTGACTTTTATTTATTCATTTAAGTTTTCAGTGAGGTCATTTCTTAAAGTCATTTCACAATGACAATTTCTTTAAACATGTTAAACATGCATGATCCAAATGCTCTTCTTCCTGTCAATTATACCTCTTGATATGTTCAGAAATTTATTCTCCAAATATCTGATTCAGTTGCAGTTTGAAATTAAAATCATTGGTGCTCATGTAGAAGTGAGGACTTACTGGCTATATTCTTGGAATTACCCTCTATTAGTTTATAGAGTTTGCATTTTATTTTCTCAAGTACATATTCTCACCAATGTGCTATCCAGTTATATTTTCTATTTAAAAATCCCTCCTGAAGAGAGTTTGGGCATCCATTCCAGTATCTAGTGGTTAAAATTTTAGTGTTTCCCTTTGGAATAAGAATATTGATTGACCTTGTGAATTTTATATTGTAATATAGTGCTTCTTTTGTTTCAGACATAAGGTCTAAGGTCCAATTAACAATATGAATGATCAGGTAATAGACACATTTTGAGGACAGTAATAATGATAAGTGTTAACAATTATTGAGTCCTTTACTGTTCCAGATACCTTACAAAGTGGTTCTCAAAGGAATTCTAATTTAATTCTGGCAACAATCAAATAAGGAAGCAATAATTAATACATTTTGCAGATGTTGATGCTAAGATTTAGAGAAGCTGTGCAATGTTGCTCAAGGTCATACAGAGATATGTAGTGCTGCTGATAATAACAATGATAAAAGAAACAGAAAAAAAAATCTCAAAGTCAGTGCTCTTTTAATCACTATGCTGGATTATTTTAGCCAAAGTTTACTAATTTTGCATCTGGACATTGCCGTGGCCACAAAGAAAACACGTTTGTATCTCAGATGAAATGCTCCTTAGTATTCAGAGTTTCATTGCAAGGCATTCATGGGGTTTCATTGTTCCAGATTCAATTTATGCTATATGGATGAAGCCAACAGTCATTACGTTACACCATCAACCTTAATTAATACGTTTAGAATAATGGCTTGGAATTTATTTAACCAAAATAATAACTTCATTTAACATAACGACTTGGTGCATAGGTGCCATCGTGAGTTACAGCATTCCTGCTGCTGTTTCCAGAACATTTACCATGTAGCTAATGGGAAATCACCTTTGTGGTACTGTGACACCTGTTAATGCATTGTTTCACCTCTGAAGCTTGAGCTCTTTATGTGAAGTTAGGCAGCTATTTTGAATTCAATGGGGACCAAGTGAATTATTAATTATTTTTATAGCATTCTGATGGTTGCTCTGTTATTAAGTTTTGTAATGCTATAATGTGAGATTCATAAAGCACTTACCTTCTAACCTTTGCAAGCAGTTTGAGGAGCCAATGATCAGTGTTGACCATGAGGTAATCCAGCCAGGATGTATTTTCATTACCCTTTTGTACTTCTAATCTTTTCATTTCCAAGGTCAATATAAGTTATTAGAAAATAGCAGAAAAATATCAGTTCATTTATTCTATACTTTAATTTCTTTTCTCATGCCTAGTCAATATAATAAGGATTCCTAACCACCCCATCCTTTAGGTAAGGCAAACCAGCTTAACTCAATCAATGTTTTAACTAAGTTGGCAAGACTATCAGAGATGGCTAGTAACCCATAAACTGCATTTTCCTTTACCTACAGGTAACTGGAAAGGTACGGGGAACATGGCTTATTCATGCTTCGTATTAAAATGGCAATGGAAATGACCATGTCCCATATTGAGACTTTGGTTACTTTGGTTCTTTTCTTGTTTTGTCTGCTTTCTTCTCACTAGAAACTATGATGCTGCCCTCAACCTAGTGTCTACCAGGTAGATAAAAATAGGATACTAAGAACAAAGTGCCCAGACAGGAAGGTAGGTAAAGGATGTGATCCTGAGGACAGAGCCACCTAGGAACTTTCCTTTCTTAGCACCACTATTGGGGTATTAACAAGCTTGTAATGTTCAGGATTTTCCATTCAAGGTCACTTAGTCTTTCCTTACGTCAAAATTTTGATCACAATAGCTCATTTCACTCAACAAAAATAAATCTAAGAGATTGTCATAGTACAAGATATTCTGAGAAAGAAACCAAACTAAATAATTTATTTTGTGTGTGAAATTCTCATGAAAACATTAAGAGGTTTTACAGCGCTATGATTGGGATAGGAGAAAATGTTACCTTGCTTCAAACACTTCAAGCCATTTTCAAAAAAATGAGGTATTGAAGTATTTCTTGGTATGGTTAGCAAAACATAAAATGCATTCTGTTGCAGAGATATGAACCATTGATTTTCTTTGTTTGGACCACTGTTTCACCTGGGTAAAAAACGAAAATATTTAACACCATCTTGCCTCTGAAATTATGAAGCTCCACACTTGGTTATTGAAATGATTTTTGAGGAGCAATGATTATATATTAAGTTCTTGTTTAACAGTGTTCCTTTCTAAAATTGTATGGTTTTATGTTCAATGAAATGACCTTGCCAGCTTAGCAGAACTCTAATAACTATGGTAAACCACAACATCAACATTGACATTAAGGCTTTCAATTATTGCAGGAAACTTTGTTATTGAATAGGTTAAGAACAACTCTCATCTGTGCTCATTTTTTCCTGATAATAAGTGTTAGTGGCGAACATGTATAAGCATGTTGGGGTGGTTTGGAAAATCAGAACAAACTATATAAGAAGGATAATTAACAAAGAAAATCTTCTTCTTCAGAGAAACAGACCATTCAACATTTTTTCTTAAATCTCAAAGCTAGTGACATTAGTACTGCATTTTGGAGGGTGTCAAATATTTATTATCAGGAAATATCAGCACTTCATTGTTTTAAGAGGAAACAGTTTCAAAAGTTGGAAAGGGAGACGATGTCAAAACTGTTCTGTGTCCACCACAAATAACATGCTCGGTTTAAATGGGCAAATGGCGTAGATGGAAGTATGTATAAGTAACATCAAAGCAAAGATGAAGCAAAGTCAACAAAAATGTTAATTGAGCACCGTGAACAGAAATTAAAAAAAAACAATCCTGAGAGGTCCTTCTTGCGGTATAATCTGATGCACAGGTGCTACCTTCTCAGTCAGTGAGGAAATACTTAGAGGACTGGAAATCACTTTGGGTGAGCAAATTAATGGAGTTCTTGTTTGCAATCAGCATCCTGCAATTGTGAGAGACTTTTACCTATGTATATTACTCTGTTGTATATATAATGTTTCAAAAAATGAGTTTAGGCTTCAGCATAAAAGGTATACTATTATGGAATTCCAGGAATATATGTCACATAAATAGTAAGATTCTTGGTATTTATGACTCAGTGTTTAGACTATCTGTAGTTTAAGTGTCTGAAAAACTCTCCAAAGACCACTAATTGTGTATTATAGACAAATCTAGAAGCAAGGATAGAATACTGAAAGAATTACTGTGTTACTTAAATACATAATGCAAAATGAATTTGAGAAGTTGGTATTTCCTCCACCTTGGCAGACTGAAGAATATAATTATTTTAACCATACTTACCCTATTTTATCAAATTTGTTTTTTATGTATTTTCATGTTAATATTTTCATTTTAATGTTTTATGTTCAGTATTAATACAGTAAAAAAAGATTTCAAGAAATAGGTTCAAAGCATTTATTTTTTCTAATTGCATGTTTTGCAGCCTTTGCTTTGACCTTAGGACAGTTGGCAGTGAAGGTCAGAAGGGACAGCTGCCCTTATGATCTTTAATTGAATTAGTATAATGACTTTCCTGGCAATCAGCCCCTGTGAGTGTCCTCATATATCATTTTCCCTGTGACCATCCCTGACTGCAATGCTCCATTTCCTTCCTAGCTCACAGGCATGCCTGTTTTAATATCCGTCTGACTGCATAGTGGCTATAATTATTATCTCTTTTTGATTCAGCTAATTGTGTTTGTAGGCTTCTTCCTTGCTCTGTACAAAGTCCCTCAGATTGTGTTTAACAAGAGTACATGTAATAAGAAACAAATTGTTTCTGGGGAGAGGTATTTACCTTTTTTATTTTCTGCTTTGATAACAATGCTGAGGTTTCATTAGCAAGGAACAAGTGAACAAACATGCACACACACATGCAAATACATAAGTATAAGATACTGCACATACATGGACACTTGCACACACACAATTAGTGCACAACTAAAGCACTTCCTCTTGAGTAGAAATAGGAATCAGAGAAATATTTTGACTAATGGGATTTCTTGTTGCATTATTATTTGATTAATTCTTGTTTTCTAAATAATTGGGGTCCTCTTCCATACTATAACAGTTTTACTAGAGAAGAGTTAAAGTCAAATCTTAAGTTGCCATTGTTTCCATGATATTGAGGCCTGCAATGTTTTCTTGAATGTGAAGAAACAGACGCATAGAGCTTGGTTTGTGATAATGAATATCTATGAGAACTCTAAGAAGAAGACAGAGAAAGGAAAGACTATCGATGCAATGATCACAGCTCTTGAGGGAACTGTTCACTGTTTAGTCCACGTTAAGATGTATGTGTGAAACTAGATGATAGACTAAGTACCCAGATAATGTCAAGGGAAAACATGTTTTCTATCCCAAACATTTCTGCTAAAGAAGAATAAGGTATCATATAACCGAAGAAAAACTTAGGAACTTTCTCATATTTGGTGGAGAAAGTTACCTTATTTTTTGAAAGTAAAATATAATTCCATTTTCTCATTCTCTTCCTCCTTTGCCCCCTCTATAACTCCCATATTGTTATGTATAAAATTATGGTCTCTGGTCTTTTTATAGTTGTCTTTAATAGTTGTTATACATATACAATATAACATACCTAAATATATAAATACAATCTGTTCAGTCTGTATAATGTTACTTGTATGTATATGAATTCAGTAATGATCAGTTGGTATTAGATAGCTAACTGGAGGACTCTTTTTTGGGGAAAACCATTTTCTCCTGCTCAGTATTCTTCGATTGTCTGTAGTTTTTCATCTAAAAGTGGAAACCATGAGATTTTAAAGTTACCATACCTCTTGGCATTGTCTTTGCTTAAGTCTTCTTGAGAGAGCCGTGTTTTTGAGACTTCGTGGGTGTAGTTTCCCTAATATTTTTAGGAGATGCAGTCTCATAGCCGACATCCACTGGATCTTACAACCATGCTTGCCCATCTTTCATAAGGTTCTCTGAGCCTTGGGTCCAGGAATCATGTTATAGATGAGTCATTTGGGGTTGGGCATTACCTATATCGTGATTGGTTTTGATTTTCTGTAATGGTCTCAATCTGTTGTAAAGAGAAGATTCTTTGTTGATGTGTGAGAGCTGCATTTATATCTGGAGATTTAGAGTTCATAGAAAAACCGACTCTAGTCTACAGGCAAAGATTTCACCTCATCTTGACAAATTCTCCTAAATTTTGAATTGGGTATCATATAAAGCAAAGAAGAAAGAATTTAAAACATGCTGAATAATTCCATAATTATAAATCTAATATGCTTGTGTACAGAGGAAAAGGGATAATCTAATCAAAACTATTGGCGTAACCATGACAATTTCTAATCGAATTTATGGTGAAAATACTAGCTCATAATAAGGAAAATATACTGAAAATTAAAATGCTATCCAATAATAAAATGGGATTTTTTATGAAGCAGTAATTCCCTTATTACTATAAGGACAAAACAAAGGCCAAATCATTTTTTAAAAATCATTCGATTGACTTATTCACTCCTGTATTTATGTTATAAGTATTTACTGAACTCCCACTCATGTGTCAAGGGATGTTGAGCTAGAAATATCAAAGGCATATTCAGCAGAAAAAAAATTGTAATTGTTTAGAGTAAGAACTGTAAATGCAAGATTTGTCAATACTGGGTGAAGTAACCCTAAATTTATGTGGCTTGAATAACAGAATTTCCTCCATTTTTACAACTAACAGAATTTTCAATCAATCTGTGTATTGGGGTAGAGATCTGCCTAATGCTCTGGCTTCTCACTTGCAGCTTCACCAGGCTCTATACCATTGTTGAGTAGTTACTTTTCCAGACAATCCAGCCAGGAAAATTACTTGGTATTCTGGTTTGCATGAGAAGTTGTCAGGCCTGATCTGACCTGCCTCTCCATCAGGATTATAAAGGTGACGGATAGTCAATTTCAGGAATTCATGATCCATTTTACCACAACGCTTCACCTTGCAGCTAAGTAATACAGCTGTGATAAAATCAGCCATAATCACTGCGCCTCACTCAGCCCTGCCTCAGCTATAAATACTAGATTCATAACAAAAAGGCAAATGGAACAAGAGAGGAGATAGAAGCGAGAGGAAGGCAAATGTGAAGGTTTATACATGGTGACTAAGGGGGGAATGTCTTCACGGTTTTTACCCTCTTCATTTTTGTATAGAGAGAATGGAATACATATCACATCGTCAAGAGGGTTGCCTGCAGCTGGTTCATCAATATCAATTATAAACATTTTATCACTTACTTTCCTGCATTCTGGGATACTTAAAATCCCAGGTGTGACGTCTTACTGTCTGATATACAAATATGTATATGTACACATAAAACATTTGATTAGGTTCAGATATGTGGGAAATGATGTATCTGTTAAATATGAGAGGAATGGAGTAGGAAACTTAAGAGGTTTTGAAGCAAAAATCTATATTCCATTTGATTGTGCACTGAATTAGCTGTAAAGAGTACGCAGTCTTCAAACAGGGGGAACATGGGTAAGCCCCAAAGGAACTTACATTTTAGAACAGTGCTTCTCAACCTGTGGTTCAATATCTCTTTGGGGTTACATGCCAGCTATCCTGCATATCAGATATTTACATTATGATTCATAAAGCTAGAAAATTACAATTATGAAGTGGCAGCAGAATAATTTTATGGTTGGGGGGTCACCACAACATGAGGAACTGTATTAAAGGATTACAACATTGGGAAGATTGAGAACCACTGTTTTAGAAAATGAATCTAAACAATGACAAGATAAGTGTATCAAACTGTACATCATTTTAGAGTGATAAACATGTAAGAAAAAGGCATAAATAAGGAAACAGCATGGATATAATCAAGCATGGAATAAATTTTATTTATTCTGGGTAATAAATTAGATATTGCCATAAAATGGTGACAGTTATGTAGAAGTCTTGCAATAGGCTAGAGATTAAACCATGTAGGTGGTTTGTTCTTCAGAAAGTAAAATGTTAAGCGCTTAAGGTCTAATATGTGTGAGGTTCACAAGGAGATTTATGTAGCTATCACAGCTTGTGGAAGGTGAGGTGATACAGGAATAGTGATCCAAATGGGATGGGTCTCAAGGGCTCTTTCTAGGGACTCTAGTTTCTTCTAGAATGCAAAAATGCTAGAGCCTTTGAAAGAACAGTAACAAAATGAGACTTAAGCACAGGATGATGTGAGCATTAAATAAGATCATGCATGTAAAAAATCTGGTAAATTGTTTTGAACAAGGAGGCACACAGGCTCCATTGTTTCTTTTATTATCATCCACATTTGAACAATATACTGCCTTCTGCCTACCACCCTTCTCTGACCCACAGACTTTATATTGTTGCCTATAACTGGATTTGCCCCTTCTTCTGTATTCCACTTCCCAACCCGCAAGACGTTTCCACACTTCAGTCTTTATGCAGCTCACACATCCCTGGGCATTATCATCTGTATTATGGTGTCTTTCATCTTCCAAGGAAGACTAAGTGTGTCATAAATCATTTTAACAAAACCATGTGGCAGATTGGCTTGGTTATGAAACACATTACAAAGAGAACCAAGGTCTTCATCATCATTTTCTCCAATATTGCCTGTTGAACACATTAATATTATGTGTTGGGTACTCAAAAAGCATAACACACAGCTATGATAGAGCCATTGACCTCTAGAAGCATCTATTTAGAGACATGCCTTGTCTCCAGTCACTGGATTGTTGTGTCCCTTCTTTTCCTCTGTAGAGGTATACCCAATAAAATTGCTTCATTTAAAAAGTCTAGATTACTTGGTGAATAATTTCTAGGAAATTCATTTTATTCTGTAACTGTTTATTCATCTCCAGTCATTCTGATTAAATTTTATTAGAGTATATATATATATATATTTGATGGAAGTGTTGCTACAGTTGTGAAGTTAGATTTCTTATATGCAATGTCCTTCTTTCTTGTAAATCCTAGAACTACTAGATGGCATTTTGCTATTGTGTTCTTTGTTAAATATGATACTTAGTAATTAGCTAGCTCAGGCTCCCCATGCATTATTTACTTCAACCACACCCTATCCATTTTTAAAGAGTATTTGTTATAATCTGCTAGCCTTGTCTGTCACCTAGGTATCCTGTC
This sequence comes from Alexandromys fortis, assembly GCF_014885135.2. Taxonomy (NCBI): domain Eukaryota; kingdom Metazoa; phylum Chordata; class Mammalia; order Rodentia; family Cricetidae; genus Alexandromys; species Alexandromys fortis. Next base: position 26,809,052 of record NW_026067944.1, read on the forward strand.
TCTTTAAGAAACCAACCCTGGCCACTCCCAACCTCCCCATTCTGCCAAGGCAAGCAGATCTCTCTCTCTCTCTCTCTCTCTCTTTCTCTCTCTCTCTCTCTCTCTCTTCTCTTCATCTTCTCCCCTTCCCCTCCATAACCCATTAAATAAACTCTATACCAAAACTCTCTCTGCATGGTGCATCTGTATGTCACTCACCTACCACCCTGGGGTCTCCCACCAGCCAAGGGGACCCATGAGGCCTTGGGTAACACACTGTTGACCCTCGTGGGACTGGTTCCCCATGATATCTTTATGAATGTTAACAATATTTGTTTTAAAATGTATATTACCTTCTGCCATCTTATATGCGATTTCCCCCAGGTTCTCATTTCATGTTCTTATCTGTTTATTTGGAACTTTTTCTAGTTTTTATTCCATTGCAGTGTAAACAACTCTTTAATTCTCCTTTCCCTCCAATTTTTACTCTCCAATGCTAGAATTGCAATGGCACAATGTGTTTAAGAATTTCTGTAAAATGATATTCACGACCTACCAAAGTGCAGAGAATAATGCCTATAGAGTTCTCACCTACAAGTGGGATATGTACATCACGCCTTTATCCTAAGGCTCAGGGACCATTTCAAAAGAGGACAGAGGTTGGGAAGGGCTGATGTAAAGCAGTGTCTTTGGGACACTAAACAGCTACCTTATTCATGACTACATAGAAGTAGTGGTTGCCTGCAGAAGATAAAACTAGTCAAAAGTTCACACAAATGGAAGAGGAGCTACTGTGTGCACAGCCCTGAGGAATGATTGGCCATTGATGGTTATTGTAGGAAAAAGAGTCCATTTCCTTTACGGGTGTGGCTTCTGGAAGGAAGTCCATGCTGAACTGAATGGCTCCATACCCACTATATGGGAAGAACTAATTGGACTCAATGGGTTGTAATGACATGTTTTTAAAAAAGACTAAAAGCTGAAACAAGCCTTTGATCCCAGCACTGGGGAGGCAGAGGCAGGCAAATCTCTGTGAGTTCAAGGCCAGCCTGCTCTATAGAGTGATTCCAGGACAGCTGGAGACCCATTGAAAAATCTTGTCTCAAATAAACAAGAAACAGAACAAAATAAAAAACAAACAAAAAAGACAAGAGATTGGGAGAATGCAAAGACAGGGATAATTTGAAAGGAGTCAGACAGGAGAAGCATGGTTGTATGTGACCAAAATATATTTTATACATGTAAGATAGTTTCAATGAATAATAAAAATATATTTAAGAATAAACACATTTCGGAGCTGGAGAAATGGCTCAGTGGTTAAGAGCACTGCCTGTTCTTCCAAAGGTCCTGAGTTCAATTCCCAGCAACCACATGGTGGCTCACAACCATCCGTAAGGAGATCTGGTGCCCTCTTCTGGCCTGCAGGCATACATGCAGACAGAATACTGACAATACTGTATAGATAATAAATAAATAAATCTTTTTAAAAAAAAGAATAAACACATTTCTATAAATTATAATAAATGATATTTATATGTTACATTTCAATCTTGAAGAAGGATTACATGTGAGAGAGGAGGAAAACATCTGAGATTAATTGGTCCATCCTTGAAAGACAAAAGAAAAGGATCACTATGAGGTTTAATAACTACATAAGAAAACATGCAAATCTCCAAGTAGTCTGTTATAAAGAGTGAATTTTCTAAATTGATTAATATTTCAGTAAGGCTCAAATTGCTGTATATGATGTAGCTATTGGACACCCACATGGTCTATTGAAAATAGTTGTTATGAAGAAAAACTATTTCAAATCATCAGAAAAAAACGAATGACTTGTGAACCCTCACTATTGATATGGAAGAGATCCGTGACTGTCAGCTTCTTGTGTGAGTTCAGTTTGCTCCAAAGTTAGATACGGTAAATGGATGATGGGGTGGAATCAATGCGTAGGTTATAAAACACCGACATGAAAATTTTATTGATAAAACACAAAATGCATATATTGAACTGGTCTCATTTAGCATACCGAAATTCAACAGATAGTTTTAAAATCAATATTTCAATTTCAAAAGACCAAAAAAGGATGAATTATAATACATGCATAAGAGATCAGGGAGTATGTGTTTTCTACTAAGTATATTCTAGAAAGCACTACTAATGTGAGTATCTAATAACAATATGGTAATAGTAAAAATAGTAAAATAATTTAAGAATTTATTGCACTAGCACAAAATTTCTCAGAAGCTTCAATATACTAGTATGTACTTTATAGCCATAAAAAACAGGTGTTATACTCCATTTTCCAGCTTTATTGATACTTTAAAGTGTTAAAAATTAAAATATAAGTTAAAATAATTTTTCTCACACAAATTGTATGTGCCATCCATAAGGAAATATAAGCTGCTGTGACTAGAATGAATGACCTATCAAGCAGCACTATTGGCAATTTAGGGTAGGCGAGAAAGGGACTTTGCTTTGGAGCATCGTAGAAATAGTTTCTAAGATTTTTATTCAATAAAATGGCCCAAGTGTTAAATTGTAAGTTTAGTGTAACTTAAGGAGAAACACTATAAATTTCAGTGTTGTTCTTGGTAAGAAATGTGATACATATCTTGGAAGATCATGTATGCTCAAAAGCATGTGTCCTAGAAAGGGATATAACTTTCAAACTTTTTACTTTTTTTTTAAATTCATTTTTTTTCATTTATTTTACATTCTGACCACAGTTCTTCCTCCTTCCTTTCCTCCTATTCCCTCTCCTCCGTATCCCCAACTCTAATTCACTCCTCATCTGTTTCTGTTCAGAAAGAGGCAGGTCTACCATGGGTGTCAACAGAGCATTGGCATGTAAAAGTAGGACTAAGCTTCTCCCCTTGTATTAAAGCTGAGAGAGGCAACCGAGTATGAGGAATTGGTTCTTAGGAGCCAGCCAAAGCTTTAGTGATAGACTCTGCTTCCACCACTAGGCTTTCACAAGAAGAAAAAACTATACAATTGTCACATATGTATAGAGGGCCTAGGCAGTCCCATGCAGGTACCCTAGTTGTCAATCCAGAGTTTGTGAGATACTCTGAGTCCATGTCAGTTTTTTTTTTTCTTTCTGTAGATTTCCTTGTAACAAAGGGAACACTCCTCCACTGTTGATGGGAGTGCAAATGTATGCAGCTACTTTGGAAATATGGAGGTTTCTCAGAAAATTGGGAATCATCTTAACTCAGCCCAGCTATATTACACTTGGGCATATAACCAAAAGATGCTGAATCATACCACATGGACCCTTGCTCAACTATATTGATAGCAGCATTATTCATAAGAGCCGGAACTTGGAAACAACCTAGATGCCCCTCAATTGAAGGATGTGGTACATTTACACGATGAGTATCACTTAGCTTTTAAAGACAGTGATATCCAGAAATTTGAAGGCAAATGGATGGAACTAGGAAAAAAAAAAAAAAACCCTGAGTGAGGTAACCCAGAACTAGAAAGACAAACATGGTATGTATTCATTATAATGCGTATAAGCTGTAAAGAAAAAGATAGCCATGCTACAATCCACAGCCCAGGAGAGGCTAGGTAACAAGAAGGGGGAATGTGGATGCATGGATTTTCCTGATAAGGAGATATAGAAGAGATTGCCTGGCTAGACAAGGCACTGGCGGGGACAAGAACATGAGGGATATGGTTGGGTGGTGGGTAGAAGGGGAGAGTAATGAAAGAGAAGTCTCCATGGTGGGGGCATTTTGGAGTGAGGTAGAAACCTGGTCCAAGGGAAACTCTTATGAATCTACAAGGATGACCCCAGCTAAGACCTCCTAGCAATAGTGGATAAGTAGCATGTACTGGCCACCTCCTGTAATGCGATTAGTAACTACCCCAATTACCATCAGAGAACCTTCATCCAGTGACTGATGAAAACAGATGCAGAGATCCATAGCCAAGTACTGGGCCAAGCTTAGGGAATCCTGTTGCAAAGAGAGAGGAAAGATTGTATGAGCGGGAAAGGGGAGTCAAGGTCATCAAAAGTCTCAGACTTTTAAAAATAAAATGTTAGTTTTGCATGAAGTTATAGTTTTAGTAAGTCGCATATCTGGATGCAGGAGGTGGAGGAATTCCCTGATGTCACCGATATTGTTCATTGATAAAATTTGAGATACAGTATTGTAGAAGCAAATATAATATATTATGATTAAAATGTTTGGTAAAACACACTTCTGGTAATTGCCCCCAAATACAGCTTTGCTTTATTGATAAACACACATCAGTGTTGCTGGGGGATGCTGCCCATGGTCTCTCGGAGAAAACTGCTTCTGCAGTGAACTTGAACTGAACTGCATTGATTCAGAAGATCATGGAATCTGTTCTAAATATTAGGAGAAGGAATGATTATGCCGTGCTTGTTATTATCTTGGGTCAGATGTGAACTTAGTTCAGATTTAATGCAATTACTCTGTGTTGATTAAATCTCAAACTGTTATTAAAAAAAAACTGAACCATTGTGGTTTACCATTTGTGTAACAAGTTTGGCCTTCTATATTGCACCATAAACCTTAATCATCGTGTCGACAGTAATCGCTCCGTGGCTATTTAACATAAATAATTAGTTCAGCTGCGGAGATGAGATGGTGCAGCATTCTGCAGTGATGCTCTGCCCACAATATGGAGGACAGCACTGCTATATGTACTTATCTTCTCTGTTTCCATCTCCTGCATGTTAAATAAAATATGAGCTCCTGCACCATCCTTTCTCTGGGATGACTTAATGCTACCCAGCTGTGCATTTTTGTACTGTGATGCAGATTTTAAAACCTCTTGTCTGTGTCATGGGATAGGGACTAATCAATAACAGTGGATCCTTAAACAGTGGGGGAACGGCACTGGGAAACTCTAATTTTTGTTTGCTTGTTTCTTTCCTAATCTTGGCTATAAACTATCTATTCTGTTCTACATTTTTTCTAAGATTTCAGAATAATAAACTTCCTTTCTTTGTGCTTTTCATTTTCTCTTCATATCCACATACTTTTGAAATGAATGGCAATAAAAAATTAATAATTGAGGTGAGGTGGGAGGAATTTCATACTTTCTATAAGATGTGTGTGGAAATCAGAGGATATCTTTTAAAAATCCATGATCTTTTTTTGCACTTTGTGTCCTGGAGATGGATAGTCAGCATCTTTGCCCACTAACTTATCTCTCCAGTCCATGAATGGACATTTATACAACAAAAAAACTGAGTAGGGAACTTGGTAAAATTATGCATGCCCTTAATTGTCATAAGGGGAGAAAAATTGAACAAGTGGCCTTTTGAGCTCATGGAGTTACCATCTAGTAGCAATGGTCATGGACAAAGTATCCTCAAGTTCTGAGATCCTAAGATTAAACTGGAGAGGCATAACGCTTCTTTGTGTTCATAATATCCTGGATCATAATTTATAACGATATTGAGGAATCTCCATTTAAGGTTAATGTAATGGTCCACACAAGTCCCTCATCTGTATTGGATCTGAGGTCACATTTTAGGGAGGTTCAGTTCCTTCATGTGTCCCCCACCCAGGGACACTTATGAAACAGAGACTCTGTCTGGAGATTTCTAGGAGCCTATGATGCTTAGGATTGCTAAGATTGTTATTTTAGGTAATGCTTGGGGTTGGGTATGGAATGATTTAGCATGTGAATTCTGCCTTCGACACTCAATAATTCATATGGCTCTGGCTAGGCTGCTGAGCTATGAAGTCACATCTTTACATCCGTGAAATGCATAGAGCAATACCTTCTCTGCTGAGTTCTTAGAAAGACTTGGGATAATGCACAGAAGCCAACAAACACAGTGGCTGGCACATGGTTCTTATTCAGTAAATGCCTGCTGTATTAACTTTCAGTTATTTATTAGGCAACCTGTAGGGATAAAATGGTTCCTGTACAAAAATAACACTGTCAGGATATGTGTTTGTTGTCAATTTGTCTTAGAGCATTGCATGAGGAATTATAGGAGGAAAGAACACGTACTACCGTGTCACCAATGTGTACCTACGGCAGGCATTTTTCATCCATCACCGTGAGTCCAGACAAAGCCTCATAATCTTTCTCAAAACAGTGTTCCAGGCAGCTACTACTAATCAATTTCTATTGACGTGAAAGATGAATTCTATTTGTCATCTAATAGCTAGGCATGGAAGCTGGGCTGATAAGAAGCAGAGTACTTAAGGAACAAGGGACAAGGAGAAGACCTTTGGGTCAGGAACACAAGAAGCTGTGATGCAAAGATCTGTTCAGAGAACAATGACACCGTAACAAGTACAGGGTAGAGCTCAGCATAAGACAACAGGAGGAAAAAATAGGCAGAGGGCTGACAACTATGCAGTGTGTGTGTGCTTTTCCACCCTGGACATTTAGATAATGTGCAAATGCTCACCTAGTCATCATACTTCAAAAACCAGCAATGTGCCAAGCAATTTCCCTGCCACTAATTTACCTATGTTGGGCAGTCTATCTCAAAATAAGATGCAAATATAAGTGCTGAATTTCTTCAAAGGCTGTGTTCTGATGAACTTGACATTGATTTAAAGCATGAGTCTGGGCTGATTTCTCATCTCTAATTTCCAGACTCTGACATCTTGAAAACCTAGGTTATACCCCTGGCATAATACTCTCTCAGAATTGGACCGAGTTAACATGAGGTAATCCTCCCATAGGGGGAGTGGGCAGATTTACAGCACCTTTTTAGATTTGATAAAGTAACATTCTTCTCTCTACAGAAAAGTCTTGTCATTCCTATGAACTCATACAATGAACTGTGACCCCAAACACATAACAGCTGAAAGATGCTACAAATCATTAAAGGAAAACATTTCCTGGAAGAATAGGAAGTGCTTGCTGTTGTCATAGTCCCCAAGCCTCCCAAACCCATTCAAATAGGCTTTCATTGCACACGATCAGGCAACAGAAGTTAAAGATCATAAGCATTTCAAATGAAAAAAAAAAAAAAAGACTCACTGACCATTGGCTGCACCAAAGCCCAGCATCACATTGTTAGGAAGATTGTGCTATGCAGTACATCTTTAAACCTTGGAACACAGTTAGCTAATAGTCTAGTATTACGCTAGGTGGCTTACATACTGCAATATTGGCAGTCCCAATACCCTGAGAGTCTTGGTCTAATATGGCCTTTCGGTTTTAAAGTCTTTATAACATGAATGTATGAATGGCCGTGATGGTCAAGCCCAGGTTCAGACCACTATAAAATAATGGTCCTAATAACACCATCTAAAGATGGGTTGTATTATTTTGTTTTTAATGAAATGGCAAACATATACTATATTTGTTTTCTAATAGATTTGGTCTGTATGTAGAGTATGGATGGGAGTTATAAGTGTGATTGGCCTTACAATACCAAAATTTCTATAGACGCCTAGAATTCTAAAACAAAATGTTCTCATTGTTTCTCTACCTTATTAATTTCCCACATAAACCACTGTGAAAGCGTGATTAATGACTGAAGAATGAAAAGGAGTAATTTTTAAAAACTAGTCATTTAAATGAGCATTATGAACTCTATCTGTAGACTACCTGACAAAATTCTTAGGCTATTTCTAAGTCTCACAGAAAAGTCAGGGTAGTGACAGATGCTGTTGACCCAGAAGTGTGTAGTCAAACTTGTGTAGACCTTCTCATAGCTGAATGTTGAAGAAGACAAAGCATTTAGCATAGAGATGAGTCAGTATGAATCGAACTTTAAACATCATCAGCTTATCCCAAAGTGGATAGATATTAGCTTTTCTTTATAACGCAGAAGTAATGACTATGCAAGTTTTGTGTAACAGTCGAGAAAAGATTTGCTGACCACATCAGACAGTTTAAATTAAACACACACACACACACACACACACACACACCAGTAAGCTTAAGTAAATGGCCATCTTGTCTTCAACTTCAAAACAGTATACTCTGAAGGAGACTTAATTCAGTATTATGCATGTTCATATATGCAGGCAAGTTGCTTCTTGTGAACCGAAGCTAAAGAAATAAGGTTGGACCAATGCATAAAGAGCAAGAGAGAAAGAACAAATTAAGGAAAGGGCTCAGGGCCCCTTTCCAAGGTTGGTGTCCAGTGATGAGGCCTTGCTTCAGTCAGCAGAGCTGTTGCCAGCTGGCATGGACAAATGGTTACATGAATAGTTCAACAGAAAAAAAAAAGCATCTGAAAGTTCCTTTTGTGTTGTTTCTAAATATGTGGAGTGGATTGCTAAGAAAGAGGAAAAGAGATTAGCCAAAGACACACCACACACAGGAAGGGGAAACTTAATGGAACTTGAGGCCAACAGAGATATGAAAGGAACTCTAAAGGAAACAATGGAAGTCCGTAAAGAAAAGAAATGAGCAGAAGGCCAAATAAATCTTATCCTACTAAAGTAGCAGAGAGAAAAAAATCAGTCTGAGTGGAGTCAACAAATCAGCTGCTGCCTCCAGCCCTGAACTCATTGGAAAGCCCTGTGTGTTGGGGCTCAGGTGGGCTTATTTGTAAGATGTAAACCAGCCAGAATTAGCATGTGACATACATTCCTTCCCTTTTCTCTATGGATAGGCCATTTTCATTCTGCAGGGCCACCGGCAGTGGTACCAGAATTTATCCCCAATGCATGAACTGGCTTTTGGGGGCCCATTCCCTGTTAAGGAATACCTTGCTTAGCTGCGATAAGGGATGGAAGGGGTTGGTTCTACATGAACTTGATAAGCCAGGCTTTGTTGACTCCCCCCTGGATGGCCTTAACCTTTAGGAGCATGGATGGGGGTTGGGCGGGAAGGATGGTGAGGGCTGCTGAAGTGGTAGGAGGGGAGGGAGGGGAAATGTGGTTGGGATGTAAAATGAAAAATAAATGAGACAACTTTTAAATATTTTTTTTTATATAAAAAGGGAGGTAGGCCATTTCCAGGTCAAGATCAGGCTTCTTCCATTAGATGTCTCTCTGTTCTGATCCTCTCTCCCCAGCTGCTACAGCGCTTTCCTGAGAGGCCATTCTTACCCTGTTCTTCACAAGCAAATAATACCAGAGAAATGTGTCCTTTTCATCAGGTTGGCACTTCATTTTTTATATGCCACTCTGATAGTTATTCATGCTCTCTGCTAATGATCCAGCTTCAGGAGACTAAAGCTATCTTGAGTTATAGCCTTGGCTGCTGAAAAGCCCTGCTCTGTTTTGCTTGTCTACTTTCCCATCATACAATATGCAAGCAAATTAGCATGTTGAGATTTCCACAAGACCTTAGCCTTATCCATGCAAGAAATGTGCCTAACATCTTTGTTAGAAATCAGATAGGCTTCTGCTTTTGCTGAAAGCCGCCTTTACCTGATCATTACATTGGCCCCCTACTTTGACCTATACCTTAGACATTCACTGGCCTCACTGTCAGCTTTTATCACACTTCTGACCCTGGGCACCTAAAGAAGATACTCTATCTCTGCCTCTTTCTATGGTCTCTTGGCGCTTTATGCCTTCCTGATTGGTTCTTTACATCAGATTCTCCCAGAAGAGTCTAGGTGTTTGTATTTCTTCTGTTCCAATCAATCATTGTGCAACTGAAGACAGTTTTGATAAGACCACGGTCTGTCTGTTATTGTCCAAACAAGAGCAGATGCACTAACAACAGGAATTGAAGCCGATCACAATGAACTGTGATAGAACTTGGGGAAATGTCATGTATTTTCATAAGGACAGGCCCAATAAAGTGTTAGCTATCTTCATTGTCTTTGTCCAGTTTATACAGCACAACTTATCCAAGCGATTATTGTTATTTTGTTACAAGAGAAACTTAGGGAGGTGACATTAAAATTCTAAAATGTAGAATTTTTAGCCCACTGTGTTGGGTACATGCTTGAACATGACTTGAGAGGAAAAAGAAAAATTATTGCTACCATTATAACATTGAATAAGGTTCATAATAGCAATAATCCCCCACGAAAACAGTTGCTATTGTAGTTAATGCCCATTTTGTCAGTGTGTTGACCTTCCCTGGGTCTGCCTCGGGCCATTAAGTGTCCAGTCATTTGTTAAGCACCCCGGAGCAAGCAATTTCCTGGGAAATATTGCCAAGCTCCTTTGCTAAGGAAGGCACCTGAGATGGCAGTGATAAACTCAACACAGACAAACATGTATATGTGTGTCCCTATATCTCCATTTCCCAGCTCCTTTCATTAGCAACACCATGGACTTTTATTCATAGAAGTTTTTCCAACCTTCTCCATCTTTTCTTACTCACCAAAGGGTCCTCAATCTTCAACTCTGACTCTCCTATACCTGCCCTGTCTCTTGATTTTCTTTGTGTCTTAACTGACGCCAGTGAATGAGATATTTTTTTAAATTTCATCGGTGATCCTCAAGAATACATCATTCTCTTAAAATACTCAAATCATTAAAATTATTGAACACATGTCCTTGTGGCATGGTTGAGCATCCTTTGGATATATACCAAAAAATGATATTGTTGGGTCTTGAGGAAGGCTGTTTCCTAATTTTCTGAGAAATCGTCGTACTGATATCCAAAGGGGCTATACCAGCTTGCACTCCCACCAGCAATGCAGAAGTGTTCCCTTTACCCCACAACCGCTCCAGCATAAGTTGTCATCAGTGTTTTTGATCTTGGCCATTCTTACAGGTATAAGATGGAATATCAGAGTTGTTTTGATTTGCATTTCTCTGATGACTAAAGATGTTGAGCATTTCCTTAAGTGTCTTTCAACCATTTTAGATTCCTCTGTTGAGAGTTCTCTGTTTAGGTCTGTACTCCATTTTCTTATTGGATTATTTATTCTTTTGATGACCCATTTCATGAGTTCTTTGTATATTTTGGAGATCAGACCTCTGTCTGATATGGGGTTGATGAAGATCTTTTTCAATTCTGTAGGCTGCTGTTTTGTCTTGTTGACTGTGACCTTTGCTTTACAGAAGCTTTTCAGGTATAGGGGTCCCATTTATTAATTATTTCTCTCAGTGTCTGTGCTACTGGAATTATATTTAGGAAGTAAGTAACCTGTGCCAATGTGTTCAAGTGTACTTACCACTTTCTTTTCTATGAGGTTCTGGAAACAACCTAAATGCCCCACTACCGAAGAATGGATAAGGAAAATATCGTAGATTTATACAATGGAGTACTACACAGCAGAAAAAAATAATGACATCTTGAAATTAGCAGGCAAATGGATGACTATAGAAAACATCATATTAAGTGAGGTAACCCAGACCAAGAAAGACATTATCACATGTACTCACTCATAAGTGGTTTTTAAACATAAAGCAAAGAAAATCAGCCTACAAACCACAATCCCAGAGAACCTAGACAACAACAAGGATGCTAAAAGAGACATCATGGATCTAATCTACATGGGAAATAGAAAAAGACAAGATCTCCTGAGTAAATGGAGAGCATGAGGACCATGGGAGAAGGTTGAAAGGGAGTGGAGAGAAAGTGAGGGGAGCAGAGAAAAAATGTATAGCTCAATAAAATCAATAAAACACTCAAATCATATAACTAAAGAAATGGGGAAAAATTATGTCAGTTGAAGGAAAGAATAAAAACTGAAATAAAGGATAGATATAGGTATAAGTCTAATTTATCAAAACAGTTATTCTTTTAAATAGACAGAACATTCTAATAAATATTTTCTATTGTATGTTTTCTCAATGTTTAACACAGCCCATATTTTAGGCACATTTTAATCTTGACTACATCGCTGTATGGTAAGCATAATAATTCCCAATTGATGGAGAAGAAACAAAATTTGAATTGAGCTTCTTTGCTCTTGGGACTGACCCCACCACTATTATCACTACTATTAAAAAAAATCTATTGAACTCAATTTCAGGACCAGTAAAGACTCTTGAAAGTGACCGGATGTTATCTCACCTGAGCTACTTGTCAATTCAATACTTGCCATAACAAAAGCTATCAGTTTGATGGTGGCTCCTGATAACTGGTAAACCCACCTTTTTGTTCTTGCTCGTGGAGAGCGAATCATGTCTAACTCTGAGGTGATTTTCGAAGTTCAACAAATTCATAACTTGAATTCTGATCTTAGGGGATTATAATGAAGCAAAGAACTTTGCGGATTTTTTTACATTAAATATAATTTCATTTCCACAAGTTCTTAGATGGTTCAGCATAATAAATCTCAAATTTTGGACAGGGTTTACCTGACATTACAGAGAGAAACGTCTGTCTTCAGCTACTATCTGCCTTCAGGGAAAAACCATGACAACGCCATCTAATTTCAGGCGAAAGTACAGGGATATTATGTAGGTTTTGACATAATTAATTATTTAATTAATGAAATAATTGACCCTCCTTAATCAAAGGTGGAAATTCTTCCTTAAAGCGTGGCTTAAAGAATCAAATGGGCGTAACAGTAGGAGGCATAAAAATTGGTTTAGAAGAGACAGGAAAAAAAAATTAATGAGGAAGAGATCTTCTCTCATTAAGGTTCTAATTTGGTAAGGCTGGATGCTACTTTTAATTTTCACTTCCCATCATCATTTGCACAGTAGTTAACACTGCAAACTGATAATAGCAGATGAGCGCTGTACATGATACATACAAGAAAATGCCAAAGGGTGAGAAGAACCATGGATGGTTTGCAGGAATACAGTTAGTCCTGGGTAACCGACAGAGCGCAGCAAGCTGTCATCTCTTCATTAGCTATTGCATGCAACTGTCTCAGTAACTCCCTGCTTACAGACTGGTGGAACCCTATTAGAATTTGAAAGTTGTGGAGGATTATGCTCTACTTCCTGCTCAAACATCTATAATTTAAACGTGGATTTGTTTTAAAGTTATCAAATCTCCAACCAATAATTTCTTAAAGAATTGAAAGCCAAGAATTGAGGCAAGTGGGAAGCTTAGTTTGTACAGACCAACTATATTTATATGAAAGATTTTCACTCTCACTGCAATCCTAAGTTTTATTACTTGGTATTGTTATTGAGATAAAGCTATAGATATTTAGATCTTAACTGAATTAGATAAACTTTCCAACTTTTGTTTATTAGTATTTCATAAAATTAATCTTGGAAAAGGCTAGGAAACGTTGTATAGTGTGAGGGTAATTAAAACTAGGGCATGGGATTCTAGGCATTTAGAAACACGAACTTGCAGAAGAACAGCCTTCTAAACAAATAAGATAACAGAAGCTATTGCTATCCATGTTAATCTCTAGCAAGTTTCAAAATCAGTTGTAAGATGTTTACAAATAATATGGTCCAATATCATTTTGTGAAAGCTGCCAAAACATTTCATAAATTAGGACAGACACAGAGAATAAATTCAAAGTAATTTGTATAATAAAGGCAGTTGTATTCCTTTATGTTATGATGAATTTTCATGAGCAGGCAACTACAGAAAGGCTTATAATTAGACAGTGCATGGAATTTTTGTTATGCTCTTCCAAATTTGGCTCCTGTGAATATGGCAGGAACATCATCTGTTAGCCAGGCTGAAAAAACATCAGGAGTATCTGCTTTACAGAGTGGCCATGAACAACTGTATGGAAAGTAAGGCTAAGGACCTAGAGAATACCCCAGAATTTAAAGAGATCTGGGAGACAACTGGCAGTCAATCTGGAAGATAAGTAGCTGAGCATAAAGCAAAGATTCAGGTTCTTTTCTTATCCCTCTATTGCTTCTTTAGTAGCTGATCTGGTATATTAAACTTGAACAATGTTTGCTCATTGAGACAATATAAATATAAAGTGCAAAATCTGACGGAAACCTCAGTTCCTGGCATATGTTTGCAAACGAATTGCTCCCTAAGGCTATCACTGTGTGGAAGGGAGGAAGGTCTGCTCAGAGAGTAGAAGCAGTATCCACCGGAAGCTTGATGATACCTATGTGCTTTGGAAAGAGGTGGTATGTTACTCAAATGCTTCAGCTGTGGCCAACCACTAGCCTCAGTGAAGACGGGACGAACGTCAGCACTGGATGTGCTTGTGTTACCCGTGTCTGCCTTCCCACAGTAGGCAGGAGGGGTTGGAACTCTTCATATCTGTGCTGCTGTTGGCAGCAAAGTCTGTTCCAAAAACCTGGTTTTGACTTGAGCATATGGACTCTGTCCTTTTGTTCCCTATTCCCCTTTGTAGCTAGCCCAGCAGCTGGAGCTTTTCCATAGCCTGCACATAGCTCCTTCTGTTCAAAGCTCTCCACCTGAATGTAGTCACCACCTATGTCAAGCCTCCAATCGCTCTTCATCTGGTATCAAAACTCTTGATAAAAGGACTCAGAAAAGATGGGAGGATTAAATATACTTTCATAAAAGCCTCGTAAAAACATCGCTTATTGGGAACCACATTTCTTTTTTTCTTTCTTTCACAACACTCAGTTATTTGATTCCCTCCTAGGAAAAACAGATTGTACAACAATTACAGCTAAGGAGTCCGGGCTTACTTTTGCCCCAGGATGGTCAAGATCATCTAGGGCATGCTGATGATCTTGCCAGATGATTGATTACTTGGCACACAGACATTTTCATTTCAAATTATCTCTCCTCCCAAGAGAAAAACAAAACAAATTGAAGCACACAACCACATACACACACGTGCGTGCATGCATGTGCATTCCTTTCTTGTGAAAGCCTAAAGTCACAAATGAATGAGAATATGACAACACAACAAAGGTAAATATTTGAAAGCATAATTTAACAATGTGTGTGTGTCAATTTCTGAGAATCTGCTGTGAAAATAATATCCATGAGAAAATGCAGTTTGATGTGATGTAAATAGAGACTGCTCTTATTTTTCCTGTCCTCCCAGACTCAAATAATCACACAGACACCATATTAACCATGACAGAGTTTGGCCAATGGCTCAGGCATATTTCTAGCTAGCTCTTACATCTTACATTAACCCATTTCTATTAATCTATGCGTCTCCACAAAGCTGTGACCTACCTTAAAGGTTCTGGCATCTGTCTCTTTCGGCAGCTACATGGTGTCTCCCTGACTCCACCATCTTTCTCCTTGCATTCAGTTTAGTTTATTGTTTAGCTCTATTCTGCCAAAACAGCTTCTTTATTAACCAATGGTAAAAAAGAAAAAAAAAAAACACTCACAGCATACAGAGGGGAATCCCACATCAATGTGATATCTCTAGTGAGAACAGGAAAACACCCTCTCAATGGGGAATTTTTTAAGGTCTTTCTTAAGGAAGCCTACCCAGACAATCCCATCAAAACAAGAACCTAAAGCATTAGTAGGTAATTACATATCTATAACAGTTTACCACAGCATCCCCAAACATGTATAGAACACGAGGGCTTTGTAAATGTTGAAGGGGATGAATCAGTTAATAAAAGACTAAAGAATGAATGAACGCCAGTGTTACAGGAAAACACAGGAGAGTATGATGCTCTATTTTTAACAGTTCTCACAGAAACTTGGCTACATGATGCATAAAACAGAATTCTTGTCACCAACTTTGCCAGATTATATATAAGATGAAATGCTATGGCATAACCTGTAGCACGCGGCTGTCACTTGTTTGCTTAGCCTTCTAGATAAAACCAAATCTGGAGTGGATAACCAGATAGGAGAGTAGTTGGTAATGATTAAACCTTGGGGTCCTTCCAGGCGGTGGCGGCGCACGCCTTTAATACCAGCACTTGGGAGGCAGAGGCAGGCAGATCTCTGTGACTTTGATGCCAGCCTGGTCTACAAGAGCTGGTCCCAGGAAAGGAACCAAAAAAAGCTATGGAGAAACCCTGTCTTGAAAATCAAAAAAAAAAAAAAGTACCATCATCAGTCATGGAAAAACCTGTCATGGTGGTTTATGATGTCATAAGAAGAATGCTATGAAATGAACTGATTAATCAACAAACTTTTCTCTCTCTGTCACAGTACTAGATTCTGAAGATTTCAATATTGGTGAATTTGATATCTTCAGGTCTTGGTTTACAGATTGTAGAAGGGAGAAAAGNCATGATTTTTATTGAGTTCTACATTTTTCTCTGCTCCCCTCCCTTCATGTCTCCTCAACTTAAGCCCTCTCCCATTATCCCCATGCTCTCAATTTACTCAGGAGATCTTGTCTTTTTATACTACTTAAGAGATTCATTAGCAAGTTGGGTTCAGGAAAGGTACATAAGTTATGAAAGCTTAGACCATATTCTGATGGGATTGGAGAACAATGAAGAGAAGGAATGAAAGAAGTTTGGAAGTTGATCCAATAAGAATTTATCAGGTTGATTTAAAGTTAAGGAGAATCCAGTTAAGATAAGAGTAGTTATCATTGTAGTTATTAAGTGAACACACACCTCACATACAACTGGACTAGTAGACTGGAAATAAATTAATAGAAATATAAATTCCATTTCAAAGAGATTCGGCAGTAGGTATAAGCAATGAATAAGACAGGGATAAAATATAACAGTTATATTAAAAATTCTGTTATAGTTGCACTCATTGCTTTTATAATGTGTCCTAGTCATCATCAGTCAAAGTTGTCAAAGTCCAGAATCCTCTAAGAAGGGACTGCTTTAATTGAGAAGTGTTGTAGATCAGATTTACCTGTGGGCATGTTTGTGGGTGATTTTTCTTGATGGTTAATTGGTACAAGAGGACCAAGCACACTGGGCAATACCATTTCCTAGGCAAGTTGTATAAAGAAGACTGCTCTGAGGGTTTGGAGGAACGAAAAGGAAAGGAGAAATGATGCAATTTTAATCTCAAAAATAAAAGAAAATGTATTAAATGTCTTAAAAAGTCATTATCCTTTTTATGGTACATCTTACTTCAATCCCATAGATTTTTAAAATAGGAAAGCTGTATTTCTCTTATCCAGTGTTTACTAAAATAGTATTCCAGCATTTTAAATCAGCTAAGATATCTTAGCTGTTGTTAATGTTAGTTTCATGATTTATCCTTCTAAACTCTCTATTTAAAATCATATTTTAAAAAGTCACCAACTTGGATGTAAGTTTGACAGGCTAAAGTCCTATTCTTGTTTGTTTTTCAGTTCACAAGCATTGCAAGGCACTGCAGGGAAGGTTGCAGTCACACTTCAAAGAATTTTACCTAAGGAGGTCATCATATAGATGCACCAACATGTGCAAATAAACATTCTTCATGCAATGTACAACCATCAAGGGAAACCAGCAAAGCTGAGCATTTAGAGACGGCCTGAGGCCAAATATAATGCAGTTTTATCTGGGCTTCAGTGGATAGTGATGTATTTATCATGGCTTCTTTATTTACTGTTCTCTCTGAAAATATTCTTGTTTCATTAAATACTACCAGATCTCAGAGTAGGCAGCTAACACAGTTCATTAGTATGTATTTTTCCACATAAGAACAGTCAGTGCAATTCTAATGAAGAATGCATGAATAAGTTATGTTTCAGTATCTTTGATTTGTTATTTTAACATGGTATTTTAATGAATTAACACTTCAGAAAACAACAAAAGAGTGAACATTTTGTGTCTAGAGATTAGTATAGGAAACTTGAACTTCAATGCAGCTAGACTATTCTGCTTTTTCTGTGAGGGAACTCAGAAACATGGGAAGTTGAAGAGACCTCATCTGTGGAACTGATGCATGGTCTTCCCAGTCCCAGGACCTCTTACTCATCACAGCAAGGATGGCCATTTGTGCCAGAGTAAAAGCCGTTCAGTCACAGTCCCCAAACAAAGATGCCATGGGAAATAATTGTAAATATAGTCAATGTAAACCATTCTCTTTTTTAAATCAATATGCTTCTTAATGGAGAGATGTTTAAGAATGGAGCTTGATATCCCAATATAATAGATGTATAGTCACAGGCATTCTTCAGAAAGAAGACTCTAATGTATTGTGATGGTTCAGCATTGTTTTCCCATTCAAGAGCTCATCACCTCTCTATTCTATAACGTGTTTCACTAACATAGATGTGGGAACTCAAGTGCCAGTCTATTCTGCTTAGCTCTGCAGATTTACTGCAGAAGACTCATTAGCAACACTACCATTGCTATTCTCATTCTTTCAGGTTAATGATATGGATGACATAAAGCAAACTCAAGAACTGTTACAAGGTGTGTGTGTGTGTGTGTGTGTGTGTGTGTGTATAGACCACCAACACAGATCTGATTGCAGCAAGTGACTCGTTTACGTACTTGTTTACTCATTTACTTCTAATTCTCTTCTCTATCATTGGAAAGTTGTAATGAGTCAGATAGTCAAGGTTATGCAAGCAATACAAATAAAGAAATGATTACTAGATAGACAGGCCAGTTCTTAAAGGATCTGTGTCCTCCCTTCAATACTCAGCTTAGCCAATTGTATTTATTACATTAATTATTATTTATTTTCCCATCTCTGTTCTCTCAGATCACCTTGTGTGTATAATTCTTTTTTGGTACTTAGTAAATAACATGTGCATTTTTTCCAATACCCTTCTATCTTAGATAAACTTTAACTTGCTTGAAGAGGGAAATCAAGTTTTATTAAGCTGTCTTTCCATAGTAAATATTTCTATGCCTGCATTGAAAACCCTTTCACTAAAAAAGTCTACCAAATTAATCAGAACATTTTAAAATATTTATTTATTTATCTAACATCCCAACCTCAGTTTCCTTTAATCCTAGCATTTGAGAGGCAGAGGCAAAAAAACAAACAAACAAAACTTGGACTAATTTTAATTAGTCAAACTGCAAAATTCATTTGTATATTATTTTATACGTTTAAGATTACCAACTTATAATTATCAAGGGTAGATTATTTAAAGCCATGGTCTCAACCTTCCTAATGCTACAACTCTTTAATACAGTTCTTCATGTTGTGGTGACTCCCGACCATAAAATTATTTCATGGCTACTTCATAAATGTAATTTTGCTACTCTTATGAATCATAATGTAAATATCTCATATTGCAGAATATATAATATATGACCGCTAAAGATGGCTGAGCCTCAATTACAAGCATCCCTAAAATCTAGGATGAAGAAGTCATATAATGCCTAGAGAGAGTTATGTGGTTCAGTTTTAGAACATCTACCACAATCAGCCAGGAACAGTGTGTTATTGGGTTGAGTAGAATAGATAGATAAGGGTAAGTCTACTCAGCACACACAGGTAATCACGAAAGTCATCTTATCTCAGATAGCCTCTTGCATGACTAATCACTGCCTCCAAATTCTCCCTTTAAAACAAATGACCTTTCTCCACTAAGGATAGTAACATACTCCAAAGTTTAGACTCAATCTCACTGCTTCTCCATGTCCTTTATACTTTGTAAAGTCCAACAAAATTGATTTGTTAAAACTTGTCTACATCCTCAAACCAGTGACATTTGTGTGTCTTGGACATTGGCATTTTATCAACATCAATGGATATAAACATGCTTGGACTGGTTTTAGTAAGGGCAGGTCCTCAGGGATTTTTTGTGTTATGTTAAAAAGGAATGCATACTTTATAAGGACAGAGACAAAACAGCACAAACCACCTCCCATATAAAGCAAAATTATCTATGGATTCTGAAAAAAGGTAAAATTAGCCCTTTTCTGTTTAATGGATTAGAGACAATATCTGCTTCATTATGATAAAGTCATGGGCATCTCAGTTTCATTCATAATCTGCCTCTACCTTCTATAGTTTCTTCTATAGTTAACTATTTTATAATTATTATTCTATTTGATGTGCATGACTGTTTTTCTTCCATGTATATATGAGCATCAAGTGTGTGCCCTGTGCCTTCAGAGGTCAGGCTTTAGAGATGGCTGTAAGACACCATGTGGTTGCTGGGAACCCAACCTGGGTTCTCTACCTTAGGAATGAGTACTTTTTTTTTTTAACTGAGCCATCTATTTTCAGGTTGTTTATTGAAACAAGCTCATAATCACTGACAAAATATCAGATATGTATCTCTAGACAGCAGTAGTATGAAGTTTTATTACTCAGTTCTCATTTTTTTAATTGAATTGTCTTTACTTCCACAATTGATATTTGGACGTACCATGATCCTGTCCCCTTATATTCTTAGATTGATTGTTAAAGTACTGATTATACTCAATATGAAACCATGCAGACTCTTAATATGACAGATTCAGAGGCTGTGGGGAAGCCAGAGTAGTGGACTAATCATTCAGACAGTTTGAAAAACTTCCCTTTTTCGGTGAGCGGTTATTTTCCTGATGAGAGGCTCTGAGGAGCTCTTCTCTTGGGTGTCTCAGAACCTGTAGGCTCTTCAGAAAACTTCAAACTTAGAGCCTTACTTTGTTTGTATGTTACCATAATCACAACGCTATGGAAGACCATGAAGATGACCTTGAATGTTCAACTTTGTACTTTGCAGAATGAAAAACTATGTGCGTTGTCCTTATTTCTGTATAAATTATGAAGCTCAAGAAATGCAGTAATGTGAGTCAAAGTTATACAGGGGGGGAGGGGCTCTCTGCTGTTTAGTATAACCATATAATTTGAGAAACAGCAAGCAGAGGGAATGGAGCTACTCCCATAACTCTGAAAATACAAGACTACATTTTGCAAGATTTCTTACAACTGACTATAACTTGGATATTACTTCATGGCCTGGCAAATGTTTCTCAGACACCTAGACAATACTTGAAATATTAATTAGGTGGTGATAATTAAATAATAACCTGACATTGATGCCTTGTTTTTAGAATCACTTATTAGCCATCACAAAGGCTAATTATTTTTCCACTTTGGTTTTTTCTGCATAGTCACAAAGGAAAAAGATTTCCTTCTACATATTGACTTCCCTAAGTGCCTGTCAGGTTGTAGATATGCTAACGGCATTGGCTAGTGTACCATTAATTAAAAATTTTCATAGGAGCTTTGTGGAAACTTTGTATCCATGTATTTGACAAGGGCTCTGGCCACAGAATCCCCTGGTTTTTCGAAGTCACTGGGAAAAAGCCTTCGTTTGTTCTCAGAACAAACAAGCAATCCTAGTGATCAATTAAGGCCATGTCATCTCCCTGACTGAAGAAATTCAGCGGTTCTGAGTGTGACTCTACTAAAAGAGAAGCAAGCTGAGGAATGGAAGCATGCAGGGAACAATAACAATTTAAAGAGTATTTGTTGGTTTAATTTAAGCTAACACATTGATTAAAAAAAAAAAAAGAAACAGTGTTTGTACTTTTGCACATGGCTTCCAGCTGGTTCCTACACTCAGCCTCGAGTCTTAGTCTAAATCACGCTATGATAGAAATGTTTTTCTTATGCTTTTCCATCTATTCACACCTAGCTGTGATCTATTTCCCAGTTGCGTTTCCACTCATCTTCACCCCAGCAGGGCGTCTACACTTTACTAGTGTTGCTAAGCTTGTTTTACTTATCCGACACTCCAGGACAAACTTTCCACACTCCTGACAGCTTGCAGGAGAGGATGAGCCATAGAAGACAAGAGTGCATTTCTGATATCAGTCCAGGAGCGGCCCAATGCACCCCAGTCTCTGAGGAGATAAAATAAGAGAGACCATTTAGGAATAAAACCCTCACGATCTAGAGGCATAGTCCCTCTCCAGCATCTTCCCCGTCCCCCATCCTGCCCCTGTGATGCCGCTTGTACCTTTATCTCAAAGCTCATTCATGTCTTCACTTGCTCTTCCATTTCCTCAAGACCAGCTCTGCTTTTGCCCAGAACTTCTTACCTCATGAACTTCTTATCCCATGATTTGCATATAGTTAGCTTGTTCTCCGCACACATTACACTTTTGGGGGATGCTGGTGAGAGGGTGAACAGAATATTTTATTTGTGACAGGTAAAGGTCTATGGACAAAAGAACTCCATGAATCCATGAATGTGTGTTTCTTGTCTTTAAGACCCAGGTGAAAAGATTGTGGTTTTCTAAGCTGACCAACTTCTCCTAAGTGCTTCCATAAATCGGTTCCATCCTCTTTGCGTGAGATTCGCTGTTATAACAAATGACATGTAGAAACCTATATTCTTCACAGTAGGACCTGGTCATTGAGCGTTGGGCTGGTGCATGGCAGGGGGTCATGAAAGATGTTTTGATCGCACAGGATTCCCAGGGGCACAATGTTCAACAGTGATCCTCCAGTGTTTTCTTATAGCCTTTTCCAAACCCTTGCCAAGGGTTCTCTTGCCAGTCTGTTAAAATGGCTGCAGTCACTCAGGTTTCCTTCATCTCTGCCACTTGAAAATAGAAAGTATTAAAGGTGATGAGATGTATTTGAGGTATGATGTAGGGTTAGGCCTGCCCCTAAGGGGGCGGACTCGCCTCTGGCTGCCCACAGAAGCCTGTGCTTCCCTTCCCGTTTCCTGTGCTCAGCGGGAACCTTGGTTTCGTGAATCTGGTTTTTCCATTAAAGTTGTGCAAATATTTATTACAATTTGTCTTCATTAATCTAAGCCGCCACAGTATGGGGTGTGGTGGGGGACTAAATCACACAAAAGCAAAGAATATAGCAAATAAAAAAATTCAACCATGGAACAAGCGGTTGCTTTGGTCATGTTTTTGATGTTTTATTTGTTTGTTTGTTTTAAATCTAACTATCCTTTCTGACCCATGCTGTGTCTGTTTTTTCCTGCTTTTGCTGGCTCTTTCTAAAACTGTGCTCTGCCCAGTGGACACTTTTTGACCAGCTTAGGTTTTCCAAGCAGATAAAAGGCTCTCTGAGGTTGAATATAGAAAATTGGTTCTCACTTGCGATTGGGTGAAAAGAGGGGAAAAGTGAGCAAATGTTCACTGAAAAAGAATAAGATTCCAGACCTGGCTTCATTACCACATTCTGTCAATTACATGTGGGGAAAAGGATGGTGTTTCATAATATATTATAGATTTCTTTGCTCCAGGGCACCTCAGATATCATCCAATACATTCCCGTTATTTTATACATGAGGAAACTGAGTTAGGAGAGGTTAAGTGGCATTCACAGGAGGCTGAGAAAGAGCAGGGCAGGCTAGACTCCACTTTCCCTAAGGGTCACTCTAGTCTCCTCTACACAACATGGAGAAAGAACTCATTTAACCTCCCCATTCAAAATGCTTTATTGCACTCCCGTCTGTCTCTATGAACTGCATGGCATGGTAAAGCTAAAATTCTGTCTTTACCTTTTAAAACTCGGTTTTATAAAACGATTGGCATCATAATTCTATGTAATTCCTAAGACATACTATGAGAATATGTTTCAGGCAAGTCTTATGAAGAATTTTGTTCATTAGTTTGTAGTGTTTTGTTTGTGACAGGATCTTGCTAAGCAGAGTCAGGTAGAGGGGAATTTGACCCGTGGCACAGGTTGTCTAAAACTTAGGATCCTCTCTTTGTCTCTACTTCCCGAGTTCTTGGAGGGCAAACCGTATCACCACACCCAGCACATTCTATAAGCATATAAATTAATAAAGAAAATCTATTCTCTATAATATGCAAGCCTTACTAACTTCCTTCTTCTAAAATTAAAATAGTTGTATAAAATTATTGTACAAAAGATAAACTGCAGACTGTACTTCTCCATTTCCCATGGTCACTGTTTCTACTGAATGTTACAGTTAATGGGTTTCATCTTATATTCAGAAAAATATATTTCACATGAATCATCATAGATATCAAAATGTGTACATAGGCCAGTGGGCATAGATATTGACAAGGGTTCAGCCAGTATAAATGTTGTAATTTAACAATATAACATAGACATCTTTCAAAGTCATCAACCATATACTTAGCCTGTCTTGAATAAAAAACTGCATACATTTCATCTCCGTGCATTTACAATAATTTATGTAAAATGTAAAAAAAAATCTATTAAGATTTTCTTGAACTTTCTATTACAAGTTATTTTGGTGAAGCTTGAATGTAGATATTTGAAAACAAATACACACATGTAAGGAAATCTGTATTTGTGTTGTGGCTCAATGGAGAGAATTAACCACCTGTCATTTAAAAAGATATTTTAAATAGGTCATTTAGGTAAAAGATGTTTTTAGTCACTCCAAGAATTGTGAGAGAAGATATGAAATGGACAATGGAGAGACTCCACCACAGAGAAAGCATTCCACTGGTCAGGTCAAAGGACCTAAGCTTCCTTCTCACCTCTGCTTGATGACAGAGGTTTCTGTCCCGCCTGGTCCTACCGTGGTTCAGTCCCAAAGAAACACACAGAAGTCTACATAAATCATAAAGTAGTTGGCCTATTAGTCCAGGTTTCTTATTACTTAATCCTTACATTAACCCATAATTATATCTGTGTTAGCTACATGGCTTGGTACGTTTCATCAGTGAGGTATTCTCATCTACGTCCTCTATGTCTCAGATGACAACTGCAGACTGAATCTTTCCTCGCCCAGAATTCTCCTGATCTCATTGCCCTGCTTCTACTTCCTGCCTGGTTACCCAGCCTCTACTTCCTGTCTGGTTACTCTGCCTATACTTCCTGCCTGGCTACTGGCCAATCAGCATTTTATTAAACAATTACAAGAAACAAATCTTTACAGGGTGAAACCATTTCCCCACAGCATCGTCTGTCTATGATCCTTAGCCGGGATGTTAATTTGACTAATTTCAATATGAAGAGATGGCAAAGTGAGAGATTTCAACCTAAATATTCTTTTACAGAGTGAAAATAATGTATGTATCTTCCTCATACATTAGACTTCGGTGCAATGAGGACAGACTGGTAGATGTGAACACAGTTTCCATGGAGAGAAGAAGTGTATGTTTTCGTGATATGCTAAGGTAGCTACAAATAAAAGGCAGCTGTTGTGCACCTAAAAATCAGCTTAACTAGTAGATATTGTAGATCTGTGTAATGATAATATGCACTTAGAGCATTACAAATCCGTATACCAACAGACTATGCACAAATAATGTATTTTGTTTAATATATTAAACAAAAATAAAAATTCTAAAACCTTAATCTAATTTATATCTTCTTGGACTGGGGAAGCAATTCAATGGTAGAACATTTGTATAGCATGGACAAGTCTTGAGTTTGATTGCCAGCAATCTAAAAAATAATAAATAGCCAAAAATAACAGGGCTTCTTTAGTTTTTCTATGTAATATTTGACCTAAAACCCTGCCCACTCCTGTACTGTGGAGAGTGGTCCTACCTACTGGAGACTATCATTGTCTTCACCCTAACAGGGCTTCCCAGGCTGGAGTTTGGCATCTCTGGTCTCTGCAGTGTAAGATGACTGATCTAAAAAGAGATAGGCTTATAACAGGAAAGCAGGGATCATTACTTAATGCCTCCAGAATGAAGGCAGTGGGATTGTCATCTGTTGGCTTTTAAAATGGAGGCAGACTCTTCCCTCTTCTCTTACCAGCTTATTAGTTAGAGGTGCAGAAGCAGCAAGCTAAGAGCAGCAGCCAAAATGTGATCAATAATGTATCCGTCTGTATGCGAATCAAAGGCTCAGTGGTAAGGAAAGGAAAACACGAAGTACCTTAAATCACAGTGTGCAGCAGCGGGAGCCAGACAACTCAGAGGAGTCAGAGACAGAACAGAGAAGAGGATTTCTGGGCAGGAGGCCTGAAGCTGGGGAAAGAGATCCAGTCGCGAAAAACAATACAGCTCTTATTTCGAAAGGTTGAAGCTTCAAAGGACAAAGGAAACTCAAAGCCTTGGGTAGATGGGAATCATATATATGTGTATATAGATCATGTATAATAATAATATCTGTCTGCTTTAGAAGTACAAGGTCAAAGGAAGCAAAAGCCCCATGCAGATTTTTTTTTGATATTTCAAACAGAATCCCTGCATAACCTGGAAATTTGCACTGTTTCTTTAGTTTCTTACTTTGTTTGATAATGTCCAGTCTCTACATGATATGAGAGTCCATGATTCTGGGTTTGAAGCTCTGATCTCCGGGGCTGCTAAAATGAGCATGTAAAATACCTCCTGACCACTTTATCCGAGTTACACATGTGCCATTTTATTCATACCCTCACCTCAAACTTACAGACTATTCATGTTTGGAAACCAGAAATTAGATGAAGCTTCCAGATCAATTTGTCAAAACTTCTGAATTTGGAAAGAAAGCAGTGCCCTCTAATCAGCAGAACCAGATCTTGGATCTGGTCTAGGATCATTTCTGTTACCACTAGGCACTATTCTATGTTTGCTTAGAAACAGGAACATGCGTCGTGAAGCATGAGTTTAGATGTGGAAAGAGGAAGATAAAAACTATAAATTTTAAATTATTTGGTATTATTACCAGCTTTTACTCTTTTATCTTCAACACCAAACATCTATGATTAAATTTTCATTATGCAAACCAAAAGCCTCTATTTATGTTCCGTATTTGTTGTGCCTCACATTACAATAAAAGAGCATAGCACACACTTTGTTTATATTAATTATGGCAGCACTGGGTGATACAATATAAGGTTATTGTTAGCTCAAGTACACAATCAGTGTACTTGGTGACTATTATGCCACTTCCCACCATGTGGGTCCTCGACCTTACATATAGTTTCCAAGGTCGCTCTGGTACAGCAAATCATGAAGAATCACTGATGTCAGGTGCAGGCTAACACTGTCACATAGCCACACCTAACCACGAAGACAGCTAGGAAATTTGGACTAGTACCATTCACAAGATGTCTCCTGGTGATATCTGCCCCATTCACAGGGTTGATGACATGCTCTTCCAAGAGGCACTTTGCATATTCATATAGCTTTAAGTGGAAGGACTTTGAAAAACAGAATATACAAGAAGATCCCCCTGGCATCTAAGCAAATTTCAAACCTTAAGAATTTCTGACATTCTTTAGTACAGGCCATGAAAGCCTCTTGTGCAAGGTGTCTCCCTGATCTCAGAGAAAATGAACAACCTAATCTCTAAAGCAGAAGAGCCGCTGAAGAAACTGAACAGAAAGACTTTGCTCAGCTCTTCTAGTTCATTGCCATTTCATCATAATCCTACCTGAAGTAAAATTTGCCAAGACTATCCATTCTTTATTAAAAGGCATAAAAACTCACACATTTAGCAGTTTATCTGGTTCTGAATTTCCTTATGAAGGCTTCTATACCATATAAAACTTATATTAAACAACCATACTGTAACTGGAGGTTTCTATCCTGCTGGCTAGTTCCAGAACAATCACCCTGAGGCTTAATATTAATTACAAACTCTTTGGCCAATGGTTCAGGCTTATTACTAAGTAGCTTTTGAATCTTAAATTATTCTAATTTGCTTAATTTATGTGTTGCCATTACTTCTTGCTTGCCCAGCAGATGCTGGCATTTCCTGACTCTGTCCTTTTCTCCTTGTATCTCTGTTTGGACTTCATACCTCTCTTCTGCCTGGCTATTGGCCAAATCAGTTTCTTCCTTAACCAGTGGTAATAAAACATATTCACAGCATATGGAGAGACATTTCACACCTCTTTATATATGTTTCTCTTATGCTTTTAAGAGTTTCAACCACAAATTTATGATGAATAAACAAAAACACATATTGCTACTTCTTTACACAAGGGTGAAGTTCAGTACAAAATAGAAAACTTGTGTAGAGAAAAGTAAGAACTTACTGGAGACAAAAATTTCACCATAGGCAGAAGGAGAATGTGAGACAGTCAAAAAAACTAAAACTTGTCATGGACATTTATGACACTTTCAAGGAATAACATACCCAGAGGGATAAGAGAGTAATCAGTAGACACATTAATATAAACACAATGCATGATATAATGCATGAAAATTTCATAAAGACATCTGTTAATAAACAGATATGCTATTAAAAGCACTTGAAAGCAATACATAAAAAGTTGAAAAGGAATTTTTACAATAAACAAATGAATATAGACTATAATCTAAGTTGTTTATAGTCCTATAAATTAATTATTAAGAGTAAAATTTTGCCCCAATAGGAGTGAGAATGTGACACACTGATCCACAATCTATCCATAGCCTGTGTTCAGTGTATTGTTCAGTTTGCACCAGAAAAGCGTCTTCTTGCTGTAGTTCAGAATTAACATAGAGACCCACAAAGGACACTGTGCAGAGCAGGAATCTTTGGAACACTGGGCCTTGATGTGATTTCTTTATCATGCTCTTCCCCTGAGGATTCAGGGGTCTTTATGGAAGATGAAGTAGAAAGATTTTAAGAGCTAGAAGGGGTGAAAGACTCCAAGGAAACAGCAATTCACAGACTTAACACTGCTGCTACAAGTATGAACTCATGGAGACTCTGACAATATGGAGAGGACATGCACAAATTTAAACCACAAAGAAGCCCAGCACAAATTTCCAGCCCTAAGCAAGAAGCTGTTTGCAACTGGTACCTGGTAGGAATGGCAAAATCACTTCTTTTCAGTGTGAGTAATATGGGTGTATCAGCCACATTCCAGAGCAAGCCTGAATTTCAGGAGCAGTTGGCTTACATAAAAAGGACTCACAGGTTTTTGTTTGCTTTCCTGAGTGTGTGTTTGTATGTGTGTGTACTCGAGTACATGCACATGTGTGTGTAAACATATGCAAACACTTTTATTTTGTTTTTAAAAAAAATGAAAGAACATGAAGTTGAGTGGAAAATCTTGGAAGAGTTCATGGAGGGAAAAATTATATGATCAAAAACATATGAAAATTTTGAAATAAAGAAGTGAAATGCATTATGTTCAATCTTTGGATGTCTTAGTGCACTATTAGGTCATTTGGTTTCTCTTTCCTTTCAGCAATGATCTTTAGATGAAAATAACTTGATTTTCTTCATTATTGACTTCTAAATGTTATTAAAACTTCCTGATGGCCTTTTGCTGTTCTTCTGAAATGTCTTAAACATTGACCTTACTGGGGTGGTGATGAAGACTCTTCTTGTTATAGCATGTGAGTAGACGGTCCTCCCCCAAAGAGCATGGGTTTTCAGCATCTTGTGTATACAGTTTAGAGTATGGTTGTCACTCACATAAAGCATATGCCAGGAGCTACTCTGACACTGTCGGTGTCAGATAAAAACCCATTGCAATGTCTCAGCTTTCTAGATGAGGCCATGGGACAAACCCTCTGAATCTTAGCCAACCATATTTTCAAGAATTTACTCAGCTTATTTTCACTTATTCTTCAGTCTCCATGCCAGATTCAAGTCTTTGCTTTTTATCTTTAACCTCAGGATAAAAGAGTAGGCGAAAGTACCTAGAATACAAGTTCTTGCTACAACAGCTGCCTGGGGCCTGATTCCTGCCTTCATTAACACCTTGCAGGTTGTGGGTTGTAGCTAGAGCTTTGGTACCCAGTACTTTTCAAGCCATTTATCTACCCTCCTCCCGTCTTGCCCTTGTTAGTTCCCACTATGCCTGCCTGAAGTCAGCAACATAGGCACATGGCAGTGTGCAGATTACACAGGTTTTTTTTTTTTTTGGTTTGTTTGTTTGTTTTACACGTCTTTCTTCACACTGACTTGCATCTATAACTCTAGGTTATAGATGGTCTGAGGTTCCTAGTTTGTTTCCTCAATAATAAATATGTATTGATGAGAATTAGACATAAATTATATAAAGTGCTTGGCATATAATGAGTCTTTAATGAATAGACCCCTATTATTTCTGCATGAAAATTAGTATTGTATAGTGCTAATTAATGAACTGGGACTATGGAGACTGAAACCAAAGGGGAGGAGCAGCTAGATGCTACGGAGCTGTAAATGCCACTACCTTCTAATAAAACCCTGTCTGTACTTTTTGCACCTCAACTCTGTCATCCCTGTTTACATTAGTCTATTATCATTACTCTTAGTTTCAATGGATGCTCAGTAAAATATTTATTAAATGCTGAACATGCCAGTGATACATAGTCATATTTTACAGAGATAAACTCTAAGGGTTAAAACAATTCTTTCTTTCGGTCCAAAGCTAATAGAACGATTACAGTTTTTGAAGACAATTATCTTTCTAAACAATGGGTTATCTCAATATCAAGTGACTTTTACTCTTTGTTTTGCCTCTGACCAGATCCTTATAAACCCTCACTTGAATCATTGTGTCAGTATCTGAAAAGTCAATTACCTCTGGATGTGGATGCAATGTTGAATCACAAGGGCTGCTTTTGACAGTGCTTGTACCAATTCATTGATAAACTCATCAAATTTCTCCCAGGGAATTGGCTTTCATAACATATTCTCAGAAAAGCAATTTAAAAATGAGAAGATCTTTAGCTATTGATCGCCGAACAAAGACTATGTTGTTCAGTTTGTGTTATTTTTTCTCTAGTCAATATTAAGTAGAACATATTTGACTTTATTTTTAAATAAACTGTAACTATATCTCCATATTTTTCTTGAAAGTCATTTGAGAAAATTAAACGTGCTTTCAATTGAAGGATACATGGTAAATTTATTTAGAATAGAGTATCTGTTCTGCTACTTCTTCATAGAAATTTTTTATTTTTGCACTGTAACTGCGCTTCCCTGAATTTAAATTTTTTAATCTATGCTTATTTGGGTTTTTCTCCTTCTTCACACATCTTTGTAATTTTATCATCTTATGTGTCTGTGGTCCATGGCTTAGAATTTTATACCATCTATATGATATATTTCTTGGTCATAGGAAAGGGCTCAGTAATCCTCCCACTATTTTTTTCCAAGTAGCTTATTGATGCATGAAATGGCAGGACGGAAGATTTGTTCCTCTGGCTTAAGACTTGGGCTCCTATTTTAAAAGTCTCAAAAGAAATATAACATTTCTTGTTTAAAATATTTATTAAATATTGAACATGACAGCAAGACATAAAACCATTTAAAGATAAAATTCTAATGGTAAAATAATGCCTTCAGGAGATGTTTTATTAGTAATTCCTCAAATTTGCCGGATGGTGTGTGTCGCTTATAGCACCTACCATTTTCTTTTAATTGTTTTTGTTTACTTGTCCTAAATCCCTACTGTTAGCTTCTTGAGGACAAAAGGTATTTCTCTGTCATCTATATCCTATTAATTCAAGATACCTCTTTCAGTTGGAAAAAATAGTTACTTGCAAACAGTAAGATGCATAACTCTTTCTCACTACTTGGCTCCAAATCTTGGACCAGCATATCTAGCAAGTGATGAGATTGCAGTTTATTCTGAGGTCACAGGTTTTGATGATCTTGATCCCATAAATGTCTTGCTATGTCACAGTATTTTGAGTTTTGGTGACTTTGATATTATTCATAAAGAATCAATGCAATGATAATCATCACATACAATCAATGCAAATTATCTCTATTAGGATTTTCATTGACTTAGATGCTTTCAAAACTGCATGGTGACATGTATAACCTGTAGAATGAAGTCAACCCATTTGTAGGAGAACAGTCAAATTAAAGCTCAGCAATCTAACTGTATGTGGACTTCTTTTTGGGGGGGGGGCGATTAATGAAATTTTATTCTGTTGGAAATGTGGTATACTAATAGACCAATTTACTCTTTTTCTTTAGACATTTTTTTTTCTGGATGATTTGTCCTTTTTCATCAGAGGTCTCATTTGTCCAGTGGTCTTCAGATTCCTTAACTGGATAAGTTTATTCTTCTAAAAAGAGAGAAACAAAATTCTTCCCCAACCCTAGTTTTGGGGAAATTTTATTTTGACAAATTATATTTGATCAAAAGAAAAGTATTTGTTTGTTTTATAGGTTAGTTTATATTAAATGGCCATGGTGCTTAATGAGCTATCATCTCTTCTAATTAAGAGGTATCTCTTGTTCAAATGGAATGTTTATCAATTTTGAAGGTATCCTTAGCTTTTTTTCTCCTTTGGAAAGAAAAGAAAAATCCCTTCCTCTTCCCCTTCCCCAGTGTAACACATGCCTTGGTTTCCATTATGAAGTCAGTATATCTTTAAAGTATACCAGCTGATATAATTATGTACCTTTTTCTACTCTTCAATGTCTCTCTACAACTGTTGTTCCTTTCTCATTAGCACTTAGAAAATTCAAACTTAATAATACATTTCTGCTTCTTGCTCTGTACCTACTACCAAGAGTCCTCATCTCTAGATACACTGGTACAATTTCTTGTACCTGTCATTCCAAAAAAATGAGTGCATCCTTCTCTTCTGCTCACCTGCATAGCACGTGTGCACAGAAGAGAAACTGAGAAATAGGCAAGGAAATCATGCCAACACAGACAATATTTATTCACATAGGGGAAAAGATGTATCTTAGGAAGACCAAGTAGGAAGCATAGGAAGTAGGAAGCAGGTTCTTCAGAGTTATTGTGCTCTGCCTACAAAACCCGAGAATTCTCCAACTCACTATCCAGTTCCATCACTCAGTATATATCGTAAGAAGCCTATCCACATTTTCTCTATTCTCCCTTGTGTTTATACTTAGTCTGACTTTTTTTCCCCAGTTTTTTGTCAGTTCTAACACTCTCTTTCCCCTTTCCTCCTTCTGCTCATTCATCTCTTCCCTCTTCCTCATTCTTTGTCTCTTATCCATTCTCTCTCTTCAATTCCATTAATGAAAGTAGATAATAACTTGTGAATTCAAGTGGAACTTCATTTCTGAAACTGCACACTCATGCTGGAACCCATTAAGCTCGATAGCGAGAAATGAGAGAAATCATAATTATCAGGCCACTAAAATACATGAAACATAAAATTTGTCAGGGAAAGTAATTGAAATTATTGGAGCAGTTGGGCCTGGTGCTGAGCAGACCCTCAGTGATAATGGAAAGGTTACGGGGGATGTTTAGCAATGCTGATGAGGTCCAAGGTGACTCAGAGCCACCACAGTCAGCAAATTCATGCTCTGCTTGTATTAATTTGCTAATCCATCTCGGGAAATTAGGTATTTGGGGAATCCCATGAATGTCCACAGCAACACTACTAAAGCTTTGTTTCCTTTACCTGTGAGTTTCTTTCCTCTTATACCATCTTTGTTCTTTT
The DNA here is from genome assembly GCF_014885135.2 of Alexandromys fortis. Classification (NCBI taxonomy): domain Eukaryota; kingdom Metazoa; phylum Chordata; class Mammalia; order Rodentia; family Cricetidae; genus Alexandromys; species Alexandromys fortis. The sequence goes on from NW_026067944.1 coordinate 26,841,820, forward strand.
GGAGGGGGGATGGGATAAGTTGTTGCTCTGTCTTTTCTCTGTCTTTTCCCTTGGAGCTTTCTTATCTACACCTTTTCTCCATTATTCCTTTCCCCCTTGGTTATTCTTCTCCTTCCATACCACTTATCCCAACTGCTGCAGGAGTCACAAAATTCCACCCATAAGAACAGAATTACTGAGACGCATGTTCTTGAAAATGTAAAAAGAAAAAAATTATTCATACTAATGTTCTTAAAATATCTAATGTGTCCCTGACCTCATCAACTTGAGAACTTTCACTGGTCAGGGCTGCATACGTAGTGTGCTTTGGGCATGATGATTAAGGCACGGGAAACACCATTCACGTAGATGTTATAGCTCATATGATATAAACCTGGGTTCTTACTATTCAACAGGGATAGTTTTTTTATATAGATATTTTAATCATCCCAAATATTAGCTGAGTTCCATTAGTGTTAGAATACATATGGAAATGTCTACCTTAGTTGGGTAATTGTCTCACAACTTTAAATTTTATTTCTTTAGTAATATTATTTCATACCAGGTATTTGCACTTTCAAATATATATCTGATATCTGCATAACAAATACAGAGAATCTATCTTTACTCTCACAAACAACTAAAGAAATTTAAGCAATGAAAAACTAAATAGCATAGCCAAGATATCTAGACGCTGAATCTCCTATCAGTTTATTTGGTGTTCTTTCCATTAAGTCACTATATCTCAGTGTATGTGCAGCCAGAGTGTACCTGAGCAGCTTCCCGGGTTGAGAATTTACTAGCCAGTTCTCAATTTTCCCACCAGGATTAACTTAGTGTCTGCTTAAACGTTTTTACTGTAGAGCTAACTCATGTCATTTTGGAGGTATAGTGCTACATATTTACAATTTTGTTCATTTGTTTTCTAAGCAGAAAAAAATAAAATGAAAACTATTTAATGTGACTTTATGCCTTTCAGGTCAATCAGAAAAAAATATTGTCAGACAGGAAGTTTTGTTTATGATATGGGATAGCATGTTGCTCAGATGTAGGAGCTATGTTCTTCTGTAGTGGTTGTCTAGGTATCTTGTGTGTCCCACTCGTTGGGAACATGGGTTGTCTTCCTAGATTTTCTCGTGTCAAGGGTTCCATGGTTTTCAACTTCTTTATGCATCACATTTTTATAGGTAAATGAATATATAAAGGACCCTGCCATACTGGGTTTCTATATTGCCAGGCATGTATGCTATTTAACAGAGGAAAGACTTTAACCACAGTATACTCCGACCAACTGATACTAGCCAGTAAAGATTAGCTGTTGTTTTGCGGAAGACAATAACTGAGAGTAGCCAAATCCTCTTCTATGTCCATCAGAGTTCTCTAAACTAAATTAAAACTAAATGCCTTCATTTTGATCATTTATTATTTATTCTTTTTCCAAAACTTCCATGGCTCCCTATTAAAGGCTGCCTATATTTGGAAATGAGAATTTAACATTCTCACACAATGAGGAGATCCCTCTTGAAACATGCAGCCCTTCACACAATTCATTGCAACTCAGAAAAACAAGAGCTCTGATTTTTGTATCTGCAAGAGGGAAACATAGAAAACAACCATATATTTACTATCTGGAGCTTGTGATGGATTTTAGATGAGACACTGATCTTCAGGGGAGAAGAACCAGGGGCCAGCAATATGGCTCAGTGAAGAGGGGTGCTTGCTGCCAAGCCTGAAGACCTAAGTTCAATTTCTGATACTCACTTAGTGAAAAGAGAAAACAAGGAATAAATTCTACAAGTTACCCTCTGACCTCTGGGAGCACTGTGGCACCTATGTGGTACCTGCCACTCACCCACCCACCAGATACAAAATAAGTAAGTGGAATGGAAAATAAATTAAAAAGAGAAGTCTTGAATCAAATCTTGGTGGTCAAATTCAACAGAGTTGGATAGAAGAATGATACAGAAGGGGAAATTGGATTTTTAAGAATATACAAACACATACAAAGGGATAGCTGATGACTCAGACCCTAGGAATTCTTAGAAGTCAAAAGCAATTGAGAAAGGGCTCACAAAAATTCTTTTGTCACCTTCTGTATGCCTGGGTGCCATTATAAAACCATTACATTATATTTTTGGCTGTCATTTAAAGGCAATCTATGATCACATTTCTAGAACTTTCTATAATGCCATGTCAGTCATTGTATTCAGAAAAAAAAAAGATTTTTATAATTTCATTAAAAAGAAAACTTTTGTCTGTAACACTGATAACCAGCAACTGGATATAATAGCATTGAAAACAAAGAGGTTTTATTTTCTAATAGGTCACAGAAATAAAATTAGATGGAGCTGTATAAATCTTTTACATTCTGGGGACTGCATAGACATCTAAATACGACGGACCAAACAAAATTTAATTCCAAGCTTCAGGCATTGAATTGTCATGCAGTGGTCCCTAATTGCCAAGTGATGGTATTATTTCAAACCTGAAATTATCTAATTAAAATATCTGCTTAGCTGTTGTTGTTTAATAGTTTTTCTTGTGGTTATTTTACTATCTTCCAATTAAGTTTTCACTTTGACAATGCATTCCAGAAACTTGTTGCTTTGTTTACTTTGCTATGTCAACTTGACTCAAGCCATAGTCACAAGAGAAAAGAGATGCTCAGATGAGAAAAGTCATCCATAAAATCGGGCTACCGAAAAGCTTGAGAGCATTTTCTTAATAAGTAACTGATATGGGAGTACCAGTATATTATGAGTGGGACCACTACTGGACTGCTGCTCCTGAGGTCTGTGAGATAACAGGCTAAACAAGCCAGTTAAGCACCACTCCTCCATGGACTCTGCATCAGCTCCTGCCTCCAGGTCCATGTCCTGTGTGAATTGCTGCCTTAGCTTTCATCAACGGATGGTGATATGTAAGTCAAATTGACACTTCCCTCCTGAAGTTTCATTGGTCATGGTGTTTCCTCATAGTGAGAGAAGCCCTAAGATACTTGTTCTGAATGACAGTTAATGAGCAGAATTAGGCACTGTACTTGGTAGTGACAGAATACGTCTAAGGCTCTTTAGTGCTTGTGAATGTGGAAAGACACACCTGTATAAATGACTTGTCTGCATGGTACCGAAGAGCGCATGTACCATATTGCTGATGAACACATTGGCTTACATGCTAGGGAACAACTTGTAACATGACACAGTAGCATGTCTAAAGAAACTCTAAGTACAGCATAATTTTTCTCTTTGTCCCATTTTATGCTAAAATATAAAGGTTCCTGAACTAGAAGGAAGTTTTTAAAACATTCATTATAACTTTTTTATTCAGCAGGTAATGAATGCATGTCCACTGCAAAGATCACTAACTTCCCTGTTAGATCTATTAATATTTCTATTGCTGTTAGCCCCACTCCAGTCAGTGTTCCTTTCCTCTTTCTATTTCTATTGGTTTCCTGTTCTTTGCTGCATGTTTCTAAACAATTTTCCTTTAAGAGTTTTGGTGAATGCAAACATTTCTGTTCAAGTGTGCTCTGCTCTATCCAGTGCCACTTAATATCAAGAATAATAAAATGCATACGAATGCATGACCTTAAATTTGCTTCATTAGAAAAGTTCATTTCTTTTAAAAGTACACTATAAATAAAATATCTTGTTAGAGCTCCCGCACTGACAGCATCTTGTAAATAGTAGAGGGACAGAAGATTTTGACAGAGTTGCTATAATCTGATGCTTCTTTGTGGCTGTGCCATTTAATGAATTTAATGAATTGTCGTTCTGAGCTTACCCTTCAAGCACTGGAGGCCCTTTTACATGTGGATGCTACTGGAAAAAACTGTCCTTGGACAAAACAGCTCTAAAGCATTTGAGCAACAATGAAATTTCACAGGACGAAAGTTAGAAGTGAGAGCATCAGAAGACTAATTGCTTAGAGAGGTGCCTTTGTACACACACACTGTGGTAATTCATGGTGCCACCGTTTAGAAACAGAATCAACAGCTCTGTTGTATAGACACTGTGTCCTCTTGCACAGTACAGAATAAAGGCGTTGCCAGGGCTCAGCGATTTTCTGAAAGGCACAAGTGTGTATCTTTCACTGCAATCATGTGGGCAATCTATCCTGGGGAAGAGGGGCTTCAGAATAGCCAGAAGTCCATCATTCTTTTAACCCAGTGAGCTTCTGAGGTGTGGCCAAGAGAGCTTATTCTTTGAATATTTTTTTTTTCCTGAAGTGGTTTCATTGAAATATAATTAACATCAAACAAATGGCACATTTTAAAAAAATGAATAATCGTATTATTTTTAATTATTTTCATGCTTGCAAACCCAAGCAAAAATCAAGTTAATAAATGTCACCACCATCTGAAAAGGTTTCCCCATCACTTTCTAATTCCCATTCTCCTTCCTTTATCTGTCGCCAGCACTGAGAAATCTCTTGGTAAGTTTTCCATCCGTGAGGATTCATCTGAACTTTCTAGAATCTCACTTACTGAGATCCTGCAGTACTCGGTCAGTTTTGGTTTTGTTTGCACTGGTCAGGCTTCTTCACACCCTTCTGAGTTCATCCATAATGGGGAAGGTATCAGGGACTGCTTTTTGTATTATCAGGATATTTCCATTCTGTGGATACAGCACACTCTGCTCACCACTTCATCTGTTAACACAAATTTGTGATGTTTTCAATCTAAGCTATCACAAATAAAGTTTATATGAACATTTGTGTGTAAGCATTTACATAGCTGTATCCTGTCACTTTCCATGTTGAATGAATTCCTATGAGAAGAAGGAATTGGCTTGAAGTGGCAGTGCACAGCTTTAATCATAGGATTTAGCAGCAGAACGAAGCTGATCTCTGTGTGTTCTGCTTGCCTGTTCTACATAGCAGTCCCAGGCCCACTACTACAGAGTGAGTCCCTGTTGAAAGAGGGAGAAACGGTAGGGGCGATCATAACTCAGGTTATATTGCCTTTAGATAACTTTCCTCTGTGGGAAGAAGGGACAGTGATGCTGGGTCAGTAAAAGTGGTGTGGGACAATGGTTTATATTCTGTCAATTATATTTTAAATAAATGCTAATGGCCAGTAGCCAGGTAGGAAGTATAGACGGGACAACAAGACAGAAAGTAGAGGTGGGTCAATGAGAACAAGAGAATTCTGGGACGAAGAAAGCTTAGTCTGCAGTGTGACCCCAGACACAGAAGAAGCAAGATGTGACCACCTCACTGAAAAAGGTACCAAGCCATGTGGCTAACACAGATAAGAATATTGGACTCATATATGTTTTAAAAGTTAATAAGAAGCCTGAGTTAATTGGCCAGTTTATAACTAAAGTAGACCTCTGTGTGATTTCTTTGGGACTTAATGATTGCGGGAACTAGGCAGGACAGAAACCTCAGACAACAAGTAAATGTTATGGAGAAGACTGACCTCAAACTAGAAAGCTCAAATCCTATTCTTCTCAACTGTTTTTCTATTTGGTTATAATTCTCATGACACTAAGAAAAATGCACCGAGTCTCCCCAACATAGGAAACACATATCTAAGCAAAGAGTTAAAACAGTTTTCAGAAGAATCCTGGATGCACCAATGCTTTCCCGTGGACCTTTGACTGCTCTAGCTATTTCAAAATAAATTAGTATTGAGGGAGCTACAGCTGCTTTTCATCAAGTGCAAATGACAAAACTGGATATCAAAGTATATAAGATTGTAAATATTAAAACCACATAACGGAACCAAGATAAACAAATCTTGAGAGTTTTTTCATATACCATTTATTTACTAATCTCATGGGATCTTTGCTAAGAAGTCAGAAAACTTTTCATGTACCCTATTTTTACAGTTATAAAAGGTATAATTTAGAATGACAATGTGGTATATAGTAGATGAAGTTACTTGGTTGTGACCAGAGTCCAGTTCCTACCCTGTGTCTGCATAAGTTACTAAGAGACTGAGCATCTCCTCTAAGCTCTTAGACCTGTTTCTTAACCATATTACAAGAAGTTCTTAGAAATATGCTCCTTTGCAGTTTTCAATTAAAAAATTATTCAATCAAAAATTATTGTAAAAAAAGGTATGTCATATTTCCAGAGGACTATTACCGCCATACCAAAGGCTTTGAGTGTTCATTTGTGCGTCCAGGTCTCCAAAATTGTCTATTCCAAAACTCATTTCAGATAGATTTCTAGAATAAATATGAAAGAAACCAAAAATACAGGAGGAAAAGAAGGAAGACAGGGAGAATTGGGAGAGAAAGAAAAGAAAAGGGTGGCAGCCAGCAGAAATGAGGAAGATCTGAAAGAAGGAATGGAAAGAGAAACTGGAGGAAGGTAGAATGAAAGAGAAAGAAACAATGTGAAACCAGAAAGCAGAAATTCCTGGCAATTCAAACATGAGGTTGGCCCTGAAGAACACTGCTCTGCATTTATGAGGAAGGCAGAGAGACTGGGAAAAAGCACACTTTGTACTACATTGTGCACCTTCTTTCATGCCTGTCTTCCTAGGGACAGCAACCTCAGAGCTTTCCATACACTGCTTTATGACGGCGAGTCTCAAGTCATTGCTGCTGGCTGACAGCCAGAAGCATCCACGACAGTTAAGTCCCTGGCCTCGTTCTGATCAGACAAGAAAGACTCAGCATTTATTGCTGCTCCTAATCCCAGTTACCTTCTTCCTGGGCAGTGCTCATGGAGCTGAAGGCCCGACAGTGAGTGCTGAATTACCTAGTTAAGCCTGTTAGAGGAAAGTGCATCATTCTTCATGGTGAGGCATGTTTCCATTGGAAACTTTATTTGGAAATAGTGAGGTTTCTTCACTCAACCAAAATAAAACCCAGGGACTTTAGAGTTAACAGGCAGTTTCCTTCTTAGTCCTTGTTTCAGGTCGGTTCTTCACATGAACAGGTGAAGCAATAACGCCTGGGAAGTCAGCCTGGGACTCTCACTGAGACATGTCCCTGCCATCGATAAGTAGTATAGAGAGAATATGAGAATATCACTGAACAAATGAGAGGAAGTGAGCTCTCCTCCTCACACCACATATGTTCCTCTGACAGCAGGGCCTCGTGTCACTCAAAGGGAGCCTCTCAGCTCATTGCAGAGCGCAAGCAAAAATAATTTTCTCTTTGCTTTACAGAAGCTTTTCAGTTTCAGAAGGCCCCATTTATTAATTGTTTCTCTCAGTGTCTGTGCTGCCGGGGTTTGATGGAGCTAGACAACAACATATTGAGTGAGGTAACCCAGGCTCAGAAAAACAATTATCACATGTACCCACTCAAAAGTAGTTTTTAAACATAGAGAAAAGAAAACCAGCCCACAAATCACAATCCCATTGATCCAAGTCAACAATGAGGACACTAAGAGAGACATACATAGATCTAATCTACATGGGTAGTAGAAAAAGACAAGATCTCCTGAGTAAATTGGGAGCATGGGGACCTTGGGAGAGGGTTGAAGGGGAGGGGAGAGGTAAGAAGGGGAGCAGAGAAAAATGTAGAGCTCAATAAAAATCAATAAAAAATAATTTTATCAGTGGTATTTTGAGTTTTATTTTAATTTCTCCAGGATGATAAGTACAATGGCATTCAAAGAAATATAAAGACTGAACACTTTTTAAAGAGTTTATATTATATTAGAGGACCAAAGAATGAAATATAACTTCAGAATTTCAAGACATATGCTCTCAACTTGGCATAGAATCTCAGGCTACTAATTCCAACACCAGGGAAGCCAAGGCAGGAGCACCACTCACTGTATGTTCAAGGTAAGCCTGGACTGTCTAGTGAATTTCAGGCCATGGTTGGAGTGAGACCCTGTCTCTAAAAGTACTGTTGGGACAGTTAAATTCAAATGCTTACCTGAAACACAGCTGTTCTTTATTTTTATATTAAATGTAAACTGGAAAATGCAAGTATATGGGATATAGAATTCTGTATCTTACTGGAATTAAAAATTGAATCACTGAGATGGTCACATCTAATGCCTCCACCCTCTGAGTTGTCTCAAGGTCAACCTTTGTAAATTCAAATCCTTTCTCCAGTGCCAAACGACATGGCCAGCTGAGATCCACATGTTGACCAGTATTTGCGAGAACTAAGATTGAGACCTGGAATTGTTAGAGCTGAGTTCCATATTATTATCATCAATTTCTCCTTTCTAAAGGTGTGGGGGCATATATCTATTTATTTCCCAAATGCATCCTAAAGGACATTTAATAATAAATGACTTGAAATAATTGGAGCCATTTCATCATCCTCTTTGAGAAAAGTGGAATTCTTCCACCAATGATTCTAATTTTGCTCACAATAATGGAAAACAGAGTAAGTAGGAAGGTGGAGTGGAGGTAGGATGTGCTATTATCTTTTTTATGTTCAAGGCTATTTTCAACTATTAAACTTGCATGTATTTTATTTAATGCAAAATAAATAATAACACTTCTCCCTCACTTTTTCTTTTCATCTTAAAAAGCTCTTGTTTCTGGTTTCCATGGTGATGGTACTACATTATGGTATTTTTTTTTAAAGTGGAACACTTTCATCTCACTGACTTAAAGATGAGGACCAGAAGAGCTAGAAATAATAACTTGCAAAGTGCCCTGCTAGGTAGAATAAAGGCCCTTGTTCAGCGGCCAAAGGACTGGAGCCTAGAAAAGAGAAATTGTCCTAATGAGAGTAATGATGGGGATCACAGTCTCTAACTGTGAGGTTTATTTCATTTCCTCTTTTCAATTGTGCTTGATTTTCTGTTTTGTTTTGGGAAAGACAATGCCCAGAGTAAATGGGCAGTGTTTAAACTGAAGTCATTTATAGAAATGCAAGGGAATCTAGGGAAATGAGCAAGGCAGGAGACTATTCAGAGAAAGAAAAAAAGAAAAACAGCAACCTTGTGTAAAAGGGAGGAAGGACAACAGTCATTGGTGAGGAGCTGTTCTCCAAGCGATACCCAGGCTTAGGGAATGGCCTCAGACAAGTTGCTGCTACCCTTGTCGCTGTGACAAAATATTTGCTAAGAGGGGTAACTTATGGAGTGAGGGGTTTGGTCTGGCTCCAGACTGAGGGCTGGGAAGGCATAGCAACAGGAACATAAGGAGTCTGTTAACACCGCATCTGCATTTGGGAAGCAGAGTGTGATAAATGCTGGGACCCAGTTAACTTTCTCTCTTCTATAGAGTGCAGGATCATAGCTCACAGGATGGTGCCATTCTGCTTTCAGAGTCGGGTTTCCCCACCTTAATTAACTTAGTCTAGAAATCCCCTCAAAAACTGCCTGGATGTTTGTCTTTAAGATGATTTTAGGTCTTGTCAAACCAATAATCATAACAGACTCATGCTGATTTTGAATTTGTGGTTACAGCAAATTTCATGACGTCTTTGTACAGAAAAACCTCACACTGCACAGGTGCCACACAACTTGTCATGCACTTGGACGCAATACACAAATCACAGTCTTGTGAACTCTGGAATTTGGAGAAAATCTCTTTTGGTGAATTTCTATTCATGACAATAGTTTCTTTCAATATCCAATTGTATGTAATTCTATTTACTTATCATTTATTTATTCATTATTTAACAAGTAAGGAAGTTAATCAGGATGTAAAGATCTTTTAGCCATACATAGCCTGTGACTATTTATCTATTGTACCTAGAGGAAACGTCAAGACAGTGGCCTACCTTTCTAACTTAGCATAGGAATCAGATCACCATTGAATTGGGGAAAGAAATGAGTTGAGGGTTGGACTTGCTCATCTGGTCATGTGTGTCCACCTGACTTCCATTTGATTTTTCAAGTGTTTTGCTTGATTTTCTTTTTGTTTTGTTTGTTCGTTTTTATTTTCTATTTTATGAAGTTTTCTTTTAGCATCCAATGAAAGAGAAATTTGTCACACAAATGTAAAGGGCAATAAAAGAGAGTGAAGAGGAAAGTATTCTTGAATCAAATCTTGGCCTGGTACCAGAAGCAGATGTAGTAGTGAAAGCTATGAGTGTGATAGACATTACTTGATTCCCATCTGTCTCCCTCTTCTCTGCCCTTTCATTGTGTCTGTATTTCATTTTTATCTAGATCTACCAGGCAGGTCATTCCTGTCCAATGTTTCCCGCTGTATATTCTTTGTGCCTATTTTTCTTTTACGTATACGGAAATGAGACACCCACAGCTGAAGAAGCACACTTCATGGCTAAAAGATAGTTTGCATTTTGATTTTCAGATCTATGGGCGAGGAATAACTTGTTCTTTACATTTTCTTCTGCACTCATTTCCCTTTCAGACCCATGAAGGATTTGAACAGAATGTCCTCTCTTGACCACCTTTACTCCTACTAACTTCAGAGACATAGATCATCTCAAACAAATATCCACGTTGTATGCTCCAAATATACTAGTCAAATAGTTTCATATTTTAATGTAATAAATGAGTACCAGAACCGTATTTAAAAAAGAGAATCACTGGGGAAAGGAAGTGTTCTCATGATTTGCACGTGATAACTGCAACTAGTGAGGGAATGAATGTACCTTCTCTTCGTTGGTGTTCTAAGAAATCTACATATAAGTTATACCTCCAAGGATTGCTTTAGAATACTACTTACCGAAATAGTATTAGAAATTGGGCTAGACACACTTCCTATGAGAACCATGGCTGAAATAGGAATCAAGCCCATCTGCAGTCTTATTTTTTTGAAAACATAGTTTTTAACATTGATGGTTTTTTTTATTGAACAATTGTTTTAAGAATATAATGACAGCTTGATAATCTGTCATTAAAAGGAAACTAAATACCTTCTCTGCCAACGGCTTTCAGGTATTTTTTGACCAAGACCTCAAATACTATTACATACTTAGTAGAAATACACATGTATGCATGGTTATATATATAGGCTTTTGTTATGCACACATTTTTAGGCTTCACAAAGAAGTATGTACCCTTCGTTGTGTTATATAGTTTCCCTCTATCCTATTGTTAAAAAAATACCAAGCTCACCAAGTTGATTTTATGGTGAACTAATACATCACAATTGTTGGTTTGGAATACTCTATTGTAGGAAAGAAAAGTCAAGTTATAGTATGAATCCATTCTGCACATAAACAAAAGTAGTTAGAATTGGAATATCAATGCTTCAAGATAGATTCTTTCAAGAGAATATAGTTTAGGGCATTTTCTCATCAGTGAAAGGAGACTCATGTACATAATATCCCATGGTCATTCTCTGTAAGGTGGTAACAAGGCTTGGTCTTCTATTTCAACCAGAACATTTCCTGAAAGATTGCATGCTGTCTTTTACCTAATGCCTGGGGACCCATGTCTGTCTTTAGGTAGCATTGATAATGATATTTATTTTCCCTGTGACAAGTTTTAGACAAAGTCCTAGTAAGGACAATAAAGAAAAGACTCAGGTATTGAAAGGAAACTTGTATGAAGCTTTTGTGGAAGCTTTTTGTATAGACAAAAACCTAGATATTGAACAAAGAGAATGCTCTGATGCAAGCATGAAATTTACCTGACTAATAGCTTGACTGACCCGTAGAGCTGAGAGATGATTAAATCATGAAAATTGTAACTTCATTAATATTACCAACTGGTTTATAACTTAGTAAGTAATGAGGATTTGGTATACACGATAGGAAGTAGGGCCTAGTTATAAAACATAGGCAACTAGGGAATGACCTAGTTTATATCTAGGTGCATATCTTTAGTGCAGGTTCCTTACGTTCTCATTTTTCAAATACTTCCCAACAGTAGGTGAGAGTCTTTGGTATAGGAGAGAATCCCTACCAATCTTTTCAGGCCCACCAAAGACCAAGAACAATGGAAGCAAGTGACCGTGAATCTATGAAACTAGATGCTAAAATATACTTTGTTTCCCCTAACTCTGATAGCTTGCCACAGGATTAGAAACCTTATTAACAAAGTGAGGCCAGGCCAGTCTCTGGAAGATCAAAGTCCAGAAAGGCAGGATAGGATAGGTGAGCTAGAGATTCTTGACAAAGGAGGATGGGGAGATACCCTGAGCATTAAGATAGAAAGACATCAAACTACAGATAGAAATTTTGATCCAAGAATAAAAGAAGAGGATGAGAAAGGAAGATGGAGAATTTGAAGTGTAGTCTAGGCTAGGCTCCATAATGAGATTTAACCTTTTTGATAAAAGAGATAGTATTTTTTACATTTCTGACATTAATAATAATAACAATAATAATCAGCTTGTTACTAGGCTGTCTCCATTGACACTGGAACTCTTCCGCAGCATCTTCCCAGGTACAAAGTCCATGCTGCTAGGGAGAGAGCAAGAGAACTACACTTGAGGCAAGCGTCTAAGGGAAGAGGAGTAGGGACAAATTCATGCTCTTCTATAAGAGTTCTACTAAAGATGGTGAAAGGGGACTTGTCTCTGCATGGTGTGGGGAGGATTTCACAAAAGGTCTCAGGAATTAAAATTTGGACAATATGACACTTACCAGCAGAGTTTTTGTTTGTGGAACCCAGCAGAGCATATTGCTTAAGTTATAAATCCTGGCATTTCTTTTCTCGTGGGCTCATTTAAAGCAAATTTAACTTAGAGATCTGTAATGGAAATCAACCAAGCTGACACCAGGATGAAGGATTTCATTCATTCCTTTGTTTACTTGCTAAGTATGAATTGAGCACCTATGATTTTTTTTTTTTGATGGCACTCTATTAGACTTGAAGCCAGAAAGAAGAAGAAGAATGTGCCTGTGTCTGCACAGATCTCATGGTCTGGTAGGAGAAATAGACGTATAAATAGACAAATCGCAATGCAATGTGATAAGTGCTTTACTAGAGATAAGAAATGATTAATATAAATGAAAACCAAATTAAGCACATTAAGCTCTTCTCAAAAGAGGGGAAATTTGTTCATGTAAAATATTATTATTAAAATGTATTATTCCTCAATTCCCTAAATGACATTTGAAGATAATGTTGTGCTCTTTTCTCTCCTAGCCCCATTAGTTTTCAGTTTTGCTCCACTGGGGTGGCTGTGTGAGTGCCGTACATGTACTGATAGATTTTCTTTCCTACCATTTGCTGCTAATTCCTATAAAAACGAAATTAAGAGAATTCAATCTTAAGGGTCAATCATGTTCTGTATTTTTCATTACCTGCTCTGGTCCTTTTCTAGACCATTAGAAATATTCATGAGAAAAGAAAACACAGTAAGAAAAAAAGAAATCTGGCAGGAGAGAATGAGAGTCATGCCAGCAATGGTCGCTCACTTTTATTGAGACTTTATTAACGAGTGGAAACTGCTCGAAGTCTTTTGCATGTTTTAATACCTTAAGTCCTAAAGACAACCCCATGTGGTAAATCTGTTATTTCCTTTTTATTGATCAGAAAGTTGAAGCACACAGAGGTTAATTAACTTGCTGGGGTGGGGTCACAGAGTCAGGAAATGCAGAATCACAAGTTGAGCTCAGGCCACCAGGCTCCAGGTACGTGCACCTTAGTGCTATCCGTATTAAATATGTATTAATAACCTGGAATAAAACCAACAGAAGGAAATGAAAGAAAAGGCTCTCTAAAATCTCTCTTTCTCCTCTGTAATTTCTCTTTGTTACCTTATCTTGAAGGTAGCATTAAACTTGACTGTGGGTTTTTCTGCTTGCTTAAGAGACATTCCTTGGTAAAAATACCCTTTCCACTAATCTAAGCTAAGCATGGGTGGGAAAATGGCTTTCTACTTTTACATTTTAGAATAATGCAATTAAGAGAGAGTGAGGGCATCTTTAAAATATGCCCATAATTGTAATTATATGTCATTCCATTCAAATTCATTGGCTCCATAGTCACAAATATTGATCAAGTAGCTACATGTGTTCTACTTTATTCATGGGGAAACTAAGACAACATGCAGTCAAATTCTCATTCCCTGAAAGTGGCTGTCAGTTTGATATGAAATAATAAGATAGATGAGGCTTAACTAATGTCTTATAGTTCATTTTAGAGATGTTTCTCACTCTAACCAGTCATCAGGAGTCCAGAATCCTAGGACATAGGTACCCATCTGTGACTCTGGTGGTTCCTCCATTCCATATCACCAGCTGCTTCTTCTGGTTTTGGCCTTTTGTCCAGATGTGAAAATACCACAACACCCCAGGGACTATTGATCTTTTTATTTTTGCTTTCAGGTACTTTCCTTAAAAGCACCACACTGGCAGTACCTGTGTGTGATCCGACCTTAACAGGACCTGTATTTTCAAAAGGGAAAAACACCCTAGAGGTGGTCCAGTTACTTCTCCATCTTATCCATAAATGGTTGGAGCCACAGAATCTGCCTTCTCAATGTGCCCTTTAGCTGGATGTTCTCAAGTGCTCACAGTGTTTGTCAGAAAAGAGTGATACTACTTGGAGGCCTCTAGAACCCTTTACCTTTGCATAGTTTTCCTCAAAGAGCAAATGCTATGAAGGTGTCTCCTAACTAGAGGATCCTGCTAATGAAAACATTCCATCTGTTGGAGACAGTGAGTTCTATGTGGACGAGCACTGGACTTGAGTACAAAGACCAAGATTCAATCCTACTTTGTGGCTGCGTGACCTTGAGTTTCTGGTTTAATGTCTGTGATTTTCTATGATAACATCTGTAGAGTAGCAATGGTCTTTCTTAAATACACCGATGCGCACACAAATGTACACTAAATGTGAGCACTTATGACAAGATAGCAACAAAGACAATGGTACTTTTATTTTCTCAAAACTTTTATATTTCACTGCCCTTGTATTTCAAACCCATTATATGCCCTTAAATATTTCTCATGGCCTTTTTTATCTGCCTTGCCCTTGTTGTCCTGATTCTTTTCATGCTAAATGTCTGAATCTAGTCTTGTCTTCTGTTGTTTCCTTCGCCTGAATTTTTCCAGTCAACCCAGCTAACTTTAATAACAGTATTAACAAGTATATTCCATTGTCTGTGCCAAAATTAATTGGGTTGCTTGATTCTATCAGCAAGGCCTTGCTCCATTTCTCATAGTGTTCATCATTCTCAAGGGCATGGGTTTAATCTCCCTTCCCAGATTTTAAGCACCCTGAAATTGCAATTCATGTATATTGTCTCATATTCAATATCGCCCTCTCACCTGTCACACAATGTCAGGATATCTGTTGGTATTTGAATCGAATATCTATATATCATATGTCTGAAACTTATATACAAAGATGAAAAAGGCTATGTAATTATACATGAATCCTCTTCATTCAGTACCAAGCGTATGGGTGTAGCTACAGAGTGAAGCTGGAAAAGAGGGTCTGCCTCAAATAACTGCTGATGCTCTCAGATGCCTATAAGTACTCCGCTGGCTGAAGCAACCATAAAACATGCAAAGCATCATTGTATTAACCTCTTTACTTCAAGCAAATTAATCATAGCTTAGACTCCTCAGACATTCATTCCCTCAGGCCTTTGCACTAATGAGCTGGGTCGGTTCTGCTACAACCCCTAAGCATACACAAACTTCATCCAAGTATCCTGCTCATGTCAGTGCAAATGATCACATCTACTTCTATGTCCCTTTCACCGATAGTTGAAAAACAGAAAAAGAAGGAAAAGAAGAATATATCAATCAAGCCCAAACCAATGATTTCTTGAAACTTTGTCTCTTATATTTACATAAATTTGATAATATTGGCAGTATCCTGCAGGATGGTGACTCACTCTGCATGGAACCATTCATTAACACTAATTTTAATGTACAACATAGAAGAGTGAGAACCACCCCCCCCCAATTCCTTTGCTGGCCTTATTTAATTATCTGTGTATCTTTTATCTGCTTGAGAGATGAATTTCATCTGAAGGAATAATAAAGACTAGTAGTAAATATTAGATATGTACATAAATATTTCACTCACCTACAGCCATTTGCTTGGTCTTAGTATGATTCTGGTTAGCTTCTGTTTTACACAAATTTGGCAGATACTGATGATTTGGATTCCATTTTCCGCTCACACATGTGAATTGCAGATAAAAAAAAAATGAAGTTTATTTACACAGCCTAGGTTGTTTTTATGCCAAGAGGTTCACATAAGCTAACTCAACATTTTAGTTTATGTTACCATGGATTATTCTCTCCAGTAACTGACTGCTACACGATGAATTGCCATAAGATTCCTAACTTCCTCACCTTCTTACCTGAAGTATAGACAGATCCTGAACTTATGCGTTCTCATCACAGCCATTATGTTGCCCAGGCAACCAGCAATACTCTGCTTTAATAAAATACAACATATGAATAAACAAAAAACCCTGAGAGATGGAGAGGGAATTTTAAAAATTTAAAAGAGGAGACTCCTTCCATGTGAACAGGCACACCGTTGAGATTTTCTTGGACAAGGCATATGCTGTAAACTGATGAGACTAGGTTTCTGGGTATTGCATGCATGTACATACACACACACAAACACACTTCTGGATAATGTAGAAAGATGTATATGTTTGTGTTATCCACACGCGATGATTTATGGTTCTATATAACTTTTAACTTATTGAGAAGTAAAATTCAGTTATGTAGAATGTATTTTGTTTCAGTTCATAGACATTTTATTTACTGCAGAATTTGAAAGGCAAACTGTTTACATTAATAAGGAGTATTTTCTTGCACTAATGAAGGTTGTGTTAATGCAAGATAAGAAACAAAACGGAAGATGTTAGAGAGTGGGAGAAAAGTTATTGAAAAGCAAAATGAAATCGTTTACTTATATTTTACCAAGAGACACTTTAAAAAGAGGTGTCTAATAGGAAAAACTTTTGTGAATGAGTTTTTATTACAAAACAATCCTACTCTCTTTAGGGGGTAAGTGGGAATAGAAGACAGTACATCCAGCTGCAAGAGATATTTTCCTCTGTTGCAACATGAAACCCACATATATATACACATGGGGGACCATGGGAGGATAGAAAGAGAAACAGAGAGAGAATTATGTTATTGCAGCCTACTGCTTTCTCTGAAGAGATTTGACCAGAAAAGGCCTAAGCAAGGACTTCCCTTCTTTAATTCATACACAGTATTTTATTAAAATTCTTAAATTAATAAAATTGTTTTACTTTTGAAGACTCTGAAAAATAAATTGTTGGCTGTTCTGTGGTACATTCAGTTTTGCATACTAGTGCTTGTCCGTCTGAGCCTCCCTCCCTTCAGGTCTCTGGTTATTAGTGCTGCTTGACTCCAGGCAAGCATCCTCTGTGTTACAGCTCCATTGCCCTTTCCAGGCAGAGCTGCAAATTTCCTCTAATATCCTAGGCGTGTCTTTGCTCCTCTGTGACATCCACGCTTGTTACATATGTTGTTTTCTTACCTCAGGTTCACCTTTTTTCACTTTAAGCACCTTGAGGCTTGGATATACTCCATCCCCATATCCATATTTACATTCCATGATTATGAATGTCAAGAGTATGTTCATATACTGACAGATTGTCATATATATAATTTTATGATATTATTATTTATGATATATTATAGTGAATATAGTATATATTTAATAATTCTATACTTTAGGGTTACTTTGAATTCAAATTCTTGTATCTATTTTAATTTGATATTACCCATATATTTCAAAGTATTTTCTCCTTTTCTGCTTATATCCAAGCCACTGGCACACATAGCCATGGTCACAGATAAAGGCATAGCCATACAGGTTGCAGACACTCTATTACCCACCCTAGGAAACACAATTTTGGTGGTCACATTTCACAATTACACAATGTCCCATTGAGGGGGACAAATGTTCATTTAACTTTATACTTATGATTAAAACACAGTTAGTTAATTATCCAAACTATAATTTCCCATGATCCCTTATTATTGTTTCTGTTGGCCTCATAAAGATAAGTAAGAAATGAAAACCTTTAATCTACCAATTTATAAGAAAAAAATTTCTATAATTAGAAAGTGGCCTTTTATTCATAAGTTTTCATAATCTGTCTCTCTGATCATTCTAGAAATTTGCTAGCCTTAAGCATTAAGTTCATTGATCCATACTTTTCACCAAATTCTTAGAATTAGTCATTTTGTCCTCTTTTTATCTCTATGATTTAATACCCATTCTTTTACATTTTTGCAATAAGATTTTTCTGGGCACAGGAATGTGAAAACATTTAAACTCCCCAGGTTATAATTTGCTATGAGTTCATCTGCCAGATTTTAATTTGTTCGTTCGATGTTTATCCATCCCTTCTGCCGGGTAAATTTAATTTCTGCGACAGACGATAGATGAAGAGCGGGGGGGTTGAAAACAAGCTTCCCCGTTGCATTTGTTGCTAAGTCACTATCTTTCCTAAGCCGCGAACTTCTCAGAATAAACTTGCAAATTGAAGCATTTGCTCTTATCGATCTTAGGCTATTTCGTGAACCTGGGGCTCGTTCTCACCTTAAGCCTCCTTGGCTCAGCTTCCATATTTATAGCACATATCACATCTGTCCTCATCCCCGTCTCTTCTCGGTGTTTACTGCAAAACTTTCCAAATGTGAACACAAAGCGTGCAAATTCTTGTGCAATTGCATTAACGTAATCACATTCTTTTCTAAAAACAGTGATTAAAACTAAATTTTAGCAATTTCTCATCTTCCTTCCCTCTAATTATTCTAAACAATTCTGGGTTAAAATGAAGGGAAACTTTAAAAGTAAATATACTACATGACATTACTTCCTTGGGAAGCTAGGCTTATCTACAAGTGCGGCAGTTTTATTTCCTCTGATGGGGCTGGGAAGAATTGGTCAGGATACTGCTTTATTAGCTTCTTTAGTCTTTACAGAGCATCAGTCTCATTCCCAAATGCCCTGCTTGTACACCCTGAGCAACTTCACACCGACGCAGAGAAGGAACATGTACTCCAGGTCTTTTCAATGCTTTAAATTCAAACGCAAACTCACTGTTTTTCCTTGGTCTCCAGGGTTCAACAGAGAAAAAAATAATTACTCCACAATGGATCAAACTAAAACTACTATCTTTTACTGAATTTACTGAATTCCATTTCTATAATACCTGGTGGTGTGAGAAACGTTATAAGAACAAAATTATTCCTGAGAATCCGTTGCTGTGGTTGTTCTTGGTGCATCGCTGAGATGACTGTCAGCTCTACAGTTTCAATACAGGCCACTTCAGGGCTATATGCAGGGGGTTACATGTGAGTATAAATATTGTTTCGAGAGGCCCATATCTTCCTCTTCATCTATCTCCATCCTATCTTCCTCTTAATGAAATAATGTGATTGTATTATTTTCATAAATAAAAGAAATAATTTAAAAGCACACCACCATACAAGTGTTCCAATCAAAAAGTAAACAAATGACTGAAAAAAAAAGAATAATGTTAAGAATTTAATTAATAGTTGCCATGGAAAATGTATAGTATTCATGCTATTTTGATACTAACCTTATGTGGCCTTCATGTATACCTTTATTACTATTATAGCTAGAATTTTCAAAATATCCAGTGTGTCTCTAAAATATTTTTATTTCTGAAATTGCATAATCTCTGTAAAATCCAAATTCTCTTAATCTTGCACTCAAAAAATTAATTAAATGCTTCTGTATTTCAAAAGGGAATACCTGGGGTCACGGTCACAATCATATCAAAGCAAAATCAATCTCCAACAGTGTTAATAACTCAGGGTCCAATGTCTGGGAATCATTTATGATCTACTGGGTTGCAAAGAGCTTAGAGTCACATTTCTCTTGATCTGTCCATCATAACACATGCTTCCTTTTCTCCTACACACAGGCCAGTAGCACTTTTCAACTGCTGTTGTCCTATGTCATCCTACGGGTAGGCTTCTTGGATCTCTGTTGTGGGATATTTGTGTACTGTATGAAGATGTATTGTTCTGACAAGTGTAATAAATAACTGAATGGCCAATAGCTGAGCAGGATAGATAGGACTTCGAGGTAGAGAGAGGAAGAGGAGATAACAGATGTACACAGTAGACACCACCGGGATGCCTAATGATTCCGATACACAGAATGGGAGAGAGGAACAACCACATGCTAGGATGTAGATTAATAAAAATTATATGGGTTAGTTTATTTAATAACAGCTAGTGGGACAAGCCTAAGATAAGGGTGAGCTCTCATAATTAATTTTAAGTCTCTATGTCATTATTTGTTAGTTGGAAGCCCCCCCCCCAATCTGACTATAGGCCTCTGCTAGATATGGGGTGCACCTTTACCACTAGCCTCTCCTGAACTCTCTTCAGGGACTCTGACTCTGTCACATGGTGTCAAGTCTCAACTTCTCTCCATAATCCCTTCATTCCTAGGGTTTTTTTTCTTTTACCTCAACTCAGGTTGTCCATTAATCAGTGACCTCTGCTGTCCTTTTACATATAAAGACTCATGCTCCCTATGACATTCAAAACCAATACCACATGGGAAACTCTTACATATTGCCAAAATTGGATGTCAGCATGGCATACAGCTGTGCTTACCTCTGGACCACAACATCTGTGTGCTTATCTTGAAGAAACACTCCCAGAAGATTTCATTACACTGATACTAGTCTCTTAGTAATCATGGCCAATTTCTGAGCTTCAGCTAACCAACACGAATTGTCCCAGAAGAGCAAAGGTTTCACCTTAGTGATTCTCAATGCAAAATATCAAGAGTCATGATGGAGTCTTCAAGGTACACACCAAATTCTCTCTGAAACGTCACAAGCCAGTCTTGCATTGTCTGTATTGCCCTCACCGCTATATTCTAAGTTCTCACAATAGCTCATTAAGCTCTGATCCTTCCATGACTTTTCAAATCCCAAGTTCCAAATACCTTCAAATTACTTCTCAGGATAACATGGTCAGGTCTGTCAGAGAAATCCCCCACAGCATGGTACACATTTCTGTCTCAGTTAAGGTGTCTATTGCTCTGCGAAAACACAATGAACAAAAGGAACTTTGGAAGGAAAGATTTTTGTTTTACAGCTTCATGGCATAGACCAATACTGAGGGAAATCAGGACAGGAAATCACACAGGGCAGAACCTGAAGGCAGGAGCTGATGCACAGGTAGGGAAGAATCCTGTTCACTAATTGCTTCTTGCGGCTGTTTCAGCCTGCCGTCTTACAGCACACAGGCCCACGAACCCAGAGGTGGCAGAGCCCAAAGTGAGCTAGATTCTCTCAAAATCAAGAAAATGTGGCCTTGTTCAAGGCCAGTCTGTTAGGGGCAATATCTCAATTGAGGTTCCTTCTTCTTCCAAAATGACTCTAGCTTGTATCAAAGTGACTTAAAACTAGTCCACACACATACTTTTCTGCGTCTCTATAAACCACCATATATGCACCTGGTAATGAGGTAATGCTGAAATAGTGTAAGGAAAATAAGTGAAAGATAGGCAAAAGGAATTGCAACAAGCTGTCCTTTTCTTTACATTACAAAACCTGAATGGTACTTTCTTCCAGTTTCCCCTTCCATTCTTTGAACCCCATCTAAGTTCTTTTTTTTTTTTTTTTTTTTTTTTTGTTTTTCGAGACAGGGTTTCTCTGTGGTTTTGGAGCCTGTCCTGGAACTAGCTCTTGTAGACCAGGCTGGTCTCGAACTCACAGAGATCCGCCTGCCTCTGCCTCCCGAGTGCTGGGATTACAGGCGTGCGCCACCACCGCCCGGCCCATCTAAGTTCTTGATGGTCACCGACGAACCCATGCATGCGTTAATTCAAAATGCACACAGAATATTCTGTTCTGGTACTCTCTCACTCATAGATGAAGATATTTGCTGGACTTTTGGATCAGATGTATCAGGTTGTTTTCCACAGTTCGTTTGTGGGATCTTGTTAAGGAACTTTTGAGTGAAACCTTCAGAACTGTAGGGAGCCACAACTGTTTACCATGACTGTGCTTTTACTTGTGTTGTTTGTTAGGAAGGCATCGATTCATCCTCTGCAGGTAGTGTTTGGTTATAATATCAATTCTGCTTGTTTTCATTCAACTAGTTATATCATATGGATTAACTACAAAGCAAGAAGAGGAATTATTAGCCATTGACTATACATGCTTATTTTATGTATAGATATGAGGTAAATGTAGATCTTGGAGCAGTCTAACATTTGTTCATAAACTGTATTTTAAAAGTCACATTAAACAAATACAACACATTTAAGTTTATTAAGTAGTTTTAACCTAAATACTGTGTCTACTTTGGAAGACTTGATCCCATTTATCTCACCTGTATTAGGCATTTTTCAAGACACATAGCATCAAAATTTTTCCTAATTTTAGCAATACCTGAATTAGGTATAAAATAGGCAACATTTCCCTGAAGATTTTCAGAGTTCACCCAGTCAGGGTGACAAAAGACAAAAGAACTAGGGAAAGACCACAGAAAAAGAAAAGACAGCAGGTCATAAGACATATTCTCTGACAACCCAGCCACACTGCTATGACTGTTCCTGAGGCAACTCTGAGGACAGTTCTGGAAAAATAACCTCTAAAATGCTTTTTATTTGGTGGTAATGCTGTCAATCCACCAAGGAAACAGAGAAACAACAGGCATTCAATCATCTCAAAGTGTCTTTGGACCAGTGAGTTTTCTCAGTGTGTAAAAGCCTGTTCTAACAACCTGAGTTTATTACGAGGAATGCACTTTAGATGGAGAGAACCCATGGCGAGGAGAGAGAATTCCTGAAAGTGGTCCTGTAACTTTCTCGTCATTTATACACATGTGTGCACATGAGCCCATGAGTGTGCACGCACACGCACACATACACACACACACACACACCATTATCATCATCATCAACAGAAACACCAATAACGTCACAAAATTAAGCATTTCATTTGATTGTGGGTGACTTTTTAAGATGCAAGTATGATGTTACTATTAAAGTAACCAGAGAAAAGGATGAAGGCAATTGTTTGTAATTCCAGCACTGGAGAAACAGAGACAGAAAGATACAGAAACAGAGGCCTGCCTGGGTCTATAAAGGGGCTGAAAAGAACCACAAGAAAAGGAAGCCTTACGATGACTGCAGTTAAAAATTGGCTAGAAAAGGATAAAGCCATGTCTCCCTAATTACTGTTTTCATTTTCAGAAGGAAACACACCAGATATGTGACTAAAATAAGAAGGGCTTGATTTTACAGTTTCAGGATCAAACTCAGCACAGGTGCCTTTGACTTTAGACATTCAGCTGAAGCCATTCAAACTTCTGACATTGTGGAGCGCCAATCTTCAGAGAAATCAAAAGATGAAAAATTCAGAGCAAGTGAGTGCCGGTTCATGCATTTTAAAAGCAGGCTCGACTTGAATACATGAGGGTGCAAGGTGAGCCACTGGAGCAGATTAGATGGGCCCTCCAGAATCGCATCGAGAGGTGCTCTGTTTTCAAAGCGAGGAGGGAAACAACACCTTGGTCTCTCAGATCACAGCCCGGTGGAGAGAAATTGTGAATAAAAACATAGAAGAGCAGAGAACATATCTGAGGGATTCTCTGTAAATTACACCAAACGATCCAAATACTCCTAAGAATGACCAGAAATCACCCCTGAAATGTTTCTCTCGATGTTATTAATTACATCGAGATGCGTCTTAAACACATTCATTCCCTAAGTTGCTGATATAAAAATAAGGCAGATGGGATATAAGAAAGATTACAAGCTAGTGTTTAAGTGTCTCCTGTATCATTTTAACTATATCTTCCTTATGATTTATTAAAGAACCAAGCAGTAAAATTCAATTTGAATAATAGCTTTATGGCATCTTTACTGAACTCTTCTGAACAAGTCATAGTGGTATAGCCTATGTATTCCAAAGACATTAGACAGTCTTGGGATTTCTCTCATAATTTCTATATTTTTTTGTGAAGGATTTTGAGCTTAGATTTGAAGATGTGGTTCAGAGGATGAGTGTCACTGCTGTTTAAGTAAATTATTTTCTATCTGGATATGCCATAGTTACTAAAATATGATCAGACCCATGGTGATAAAGGGCACGTAAAAAATGCAATATGCTATTAAAGTCAATCTTTCACACAGATGCAAGGTCAAAGTTGATAAATTAAGCACTCTAAAGCCCCCAAATACCCTATAGTATTTTGATCTCAGACAAAATACACTGGGCACTTAAAAGTAAATGCCATATATTATGATGAGCAGAAAGGAAAATGCGTGTGAAATATGAATTGATACACGTAGGAGGTCTGCAGGAACAGACAATCACCATATTAATAGCATTGGAATAAAAGTGTTCGAGCATGCTAAATGCTCAGTTTTAATGCTGCTTAAAACTGCAATTCAGTATTTTTATTATTTGATTTAGATGCTGTCCGTGCACAATTGAAAAGAAAATAATAAAAAAAGGAAGAATATAAGGCCATGTCATAGAAAACACATCTTACCAGATCCTACCTCTAATTAAGCCAGGGTTTATTTCTCCTCAACATGCATGATTTGAAGACGGATTTCAGTGAATGGAAATCAGCTCACTGTTTGTAACTATATATTCTCTTGTTCTATTTCTTAAAAAGGGTAAGACTTTGAAGGAAGCTCCTACCTGTGTGAACCAGCAGTCTCAACACCTAAATTGTGCCTGACACACAATCACCATAGCTGATAGAGCATGCTCACTGGATGCATGAAGGGATCCAGAATATGCCTCTAGGATGGGAATCTGGACCCCATAGGCTGAACAATGCTCCTGGAAGAACTCTGAATTAGAAATGCTTGTAGAAGAGTAAAATTTGCAGATTCTAAAAATATTCTTTTCCAATTATTTAATATAATTTAAGGAAAAGAGTTTCATTCCATCATCATTCTGTTCAGCGGCTATCTCATCAAGTAGATAGATGTTAAACATGTCATCTTCAGGAAAAGCCCCTTTATCCTGACGTGCTAATTTATTGGGACTCTTCGTTATCTCGGCGAGGGATGCTGCCCAGTACACTCAGATGCAGTTGTAGCAGGTTTAGTTTCATATGTTCCCAGGACAGAGGTGAGCAGCACGCTCAGATATGTATACACAGAACTGCATGTAGAAGAGAAGCATTTTCAGACATCTCTTGCCTCGGGTACCATTTCCAGCCATTGCCTTTAGTGATGAGTGCACTCATAGGTTTCCAGACTGTTAATGATAGCTCGGAGCCCATAATCTTGTAGTTTGGATTATTTCCCCCCAAACTTATTACCTTACATTTGCTCACGCTGAATGAAGCTCATATGCTGATATGCCACTTTCATGCCCACTTACCCGGACTCCGAGGAGCCGTCTGGAATGCTATTCCTGTCACCTCAGCGTTTCCTCATTCACTAGAGCTTACTCTACGAGAATGTGGAGATTTTACTTTCTATGGCCTCATTAAATTCATCTGGTTTAACTCTGTAAGTAATACTGGCTTCTGTGCTCACGTGCTGGGTTGTGAGTTAGACTGAAACAGGCGTGTTGCACAAATGTGAGTGTTCTGTGCTCAGAGGCGATCCCCACCTCCGTTTCACCTTATCTTTATTTTGTCTGTCAGAAACTCAGGCATTTCTTCAGCCAGGTCTACTGCCTTTTTTTTTTTTTTACCTCTGGACTGTGTACTTTGTTCTTTTGGCCCACTTGCATCAGAAAACTGGATACTTACCTCTAGTTGGGGAATTAACTCTGGCTTGTCTTTTCTTTCTCTTTGGATTTGGAACTCTGGTTATAGTAAAGGGTGATGCTGAAGAAAGATGCTTGATATTGTGTCACACTGTTATGCAGATCCAACTGTCACCTTTCTATCTGAACACAAGAGAGTAAGTAATTGAGTGTCTGCCTTCAAAACGGCAATCCTAGCATGTGTATCTGAAGGCTCTTCTGAGGACTGCGTATTGCATTGTGTTTCACTGTGTATCATAATCTTCTGGATGTGTTATTCCCTTCTCCCTAACTGTTCTGAGAGCTGCCTATCCTTTAGTGTGGACCTCATTATTTTCTCCCCACAGAGGTCTGCTGTACTTTATTGTGCCTATCTGACCTCTTCTACCTGGCTGTTCTGACTCTCTCTTCTAACAGGCAGTTCACGTTCATAGTAGCTAATCTCTGACTAAACACAGCCCTCTCTTAGTGACTTTTTAAAAAAGAAGTCTCACCAACATGTTTCAGAAGTTGTGATTCTTAAGGATCACATGCTTAGCTTACTTTTCCATGGTTACTTTGGAATAATTTCCTTCTATAATCCAAACAGAAAATACTGAGCAAAAGAAGCTGGTCTGGATCCAGAGGTCTTGGGTGCAGAGTTACAGTAAAGCAATGACCTTTTATGTGTTTTCTACACAGACATTTAGAGACAATTCTGCTTTAGGCTAGAGTGTTCCAAATCATGGCCAGAGTTAGGAATAATCAGAAGGGCAAATTGATATTTTAGCCGAGAAGAAGAGTCATAAAATGAAGGTCAGGGCTATGAGAACAATATGTAATTAGAACAGTCCTTGGAGAAAGGAGAGAAGGCAGGGATAGCAGGTGTGTTTAGGCGAGTAAAATAAAAACAGACACACAGCAGTGTTTGAGGCCATATCTACAAGCACAAACAGTTTTAGAGTGATAGGAGATGATTTTTAGTAGAGATATCATAATTAGGTGACAGAGAAAAGGCCATCAATATGAGAGGTGACACATAAAGAGATTCACAGCACCCAATGTCGATCCCTGGGTTGAATAAAGTATGATTGGACTAAGAAAAAGAAAAGATAGATATAGAGATGGTATAGAGATAGATAGATAGATAGATAGATGATAGATAGATAGATAGATAGATAGATAGATAGATAGATAGATGATAGATAATAGATAGATAGATGTAAATATTGACAGATAATCATATATTACAGAACATATATGAACTCACACTCTCAAAACAAATTATATTTAGGGAAATAATTAGGTCTCTTTCAAAGAAGAAATTGAGGAAAGCATTTGAGTATGAGACAGAACAGGGCCATTACATATTATGGGTGCTGTGAGCAATGGTGGCTCCATTGTGCTAGGACCTGTCCAAGAGACAATGCAGAACACTCTTCCAAAGCATTCTATTAAGAGATAAAGAAAGGATTAGTCCCCTAACACACCTGGCCTTTGTCGGTGTACTTTGCATTCTGTTCCTGTGCTATCATTTTGCTCTGTGTGTCAGAAGATTGTTGTGATGTTCAAAGAAGACAAAGACAGCAGGTACTTAGTGACAGAAGTTGTTCATAAGCCACTGGTGGCTTCCAGGCCAGGCTAAGGACGTCGATGTTGGTGAGATGACAGTGTCAGCTACATATGGAAAGTGTGATTGTTTCCATATAATCAGATAGATATACTGTGGGATTATGTTCAATAGTGCATGTTAAAATATGACTTTGACACATTTTAGGGATCTAAGCCCCATGAAGAAATCAATCCCATGTAGTTCTGACTTTAATAAAAATAAAAGACAAAAGCTGGCATTTAATTTATTTACCTCTTCACCATCAAGCCCGTGTTTTTGCTTAAATGAATTCAGTTCTAGGGAAATTAGCAACTATTCCGTAAACTCATGTTTTCTTCTTCCAAAATAAGGGCATGGGCTATTTATGTAATGCATTTGATCTCAGTGGATCCAGCCATACTGAATTATCAATTACTGCATAGTGCATTTAGAGTACTTAGAGGCTTCCTTTCGCACTCTTGGAACACAGCCATCAGGAAAGAGCATGACAGCTGTTCAGCAACTCAAGAAACACAACATAAAATTGTGTGATGAATAGCCTAACCGGCCTGTCTCCCATATAGCCAGTTACATACTTGCCATATCTAAGTCCCCTCTAGGTCACAATTAGAATGGCTCGTGTCAAGAGTACACAGTACTATCCTTCAGATAATAATTTTATCAAGATTAAAAGCAATTCATAGTGCCCTTTAGTGGTGCTCATTAGAACCACCAGTGTGAGTGACAGTCCACAAAAGTCTGGACGTTTGCTATGAAACTGAATGTTCATATAACAGATACCTTTATGGAGGAATAAGCCCTGTCCGATATGAGTGATCCCAGTGAATCCACAGTCATGTATGTGGTTGTTCAGACTTTAGGAATTATCTTAGGTATTTATGGCTTAGACATTATAACAATATAATAAAGATCCAAATACAGAAGAGATGCTATTCTCCCAAGGGGAAAAAAAGAACAGTGAAATCTCCTCCTGATTGTTGTTTTGCATTCTGCACCCTTACACCATTCCATAGAGAAATATAATGCATGTGGATACTGAAGTTAATGTCCAATGAAGCAATTCTACCACTGACTTTAAGGAGATCCATGTATTGTAGGTTTAGAGTTCTTCTGATTCAGAAATTGGATTCTGTTGATTCAGTAGGCTTTGGGTACCATTCCTCTAACCCTGGCACTACTTTCTGCTGCATGCCCCACCTAGTATATGTATATGTATATGTATATGTATATGTATATGTATATGTATATGTATATGTATATATATATATATATACTTTCTTTCAGCCATAATTTAGAGTGTATCCTCCCAAACAACTCTATACTAAAGATTCCACAGATTTATGCCTTACCACCTCCAGAATTCCAGAGTGTCATGTGGAAGAACAGTAACTGTTATTCATTAAATACCAAACAATATTTGTGGTTCTTTGTGAGTATTAGCTCCATTTATTGATACTTCTAATAAAATTATCAATACCGGTACATATAATAATAGGATGTGAGGGAATTGAACTGCTATGAATTGCAGGTTTTAATATTAGAAATTTCATATCTAAGTATGGAACAGGGCTAAACCTAGGTCTGCCTTGTTTTGAGTTCTGTCTTCAGTACATTTAAAGTCAGTTGTGAGGAGTCTCCAATCACAGTGTAAGAGAAGAATATGTGAATGCATCTATATGAACTGAAAATGTGGAAGGATCAGGATGTCTGAAGGTTTTCAGGAAGTCAAAGCTGATGACACCAAAGTGAGCCAGCTCAACTTTGAGAAAATCACTGAATCCTGTTCCCCTTTACCCTGTTAGGGTATTTACCCCTCTCCTTTTCATGTTTTATTATTAATATTTATCTCACTGCCACCACTCATTGAGTCCTACACTAAGCACTAAGAAAGAGGCAGCTTTCTTACAAGGCTCTGTCAGCAAGCATACTGGCACGTACATTAGAACCCCCAAAGCATGTCCATTTCCTCCTCCAACGTAGGGAAACTGGACAATGATGCAGCAAAGAGCCCCAAATTGAACAACAAATCTCATGAGACAGTCTGTCAACCCTTATTCATAAAAAGATGCCTATCTCTGAATGATAACAGTTGCAATGTTGCCTGCCATTGTATTTCTGGAGTAACTTGAATAGTGTGGGGATCAAATAATGAGAATAATGCTTGTTCCGCATACAGAATCCCAGGGAGCACTATGTGCTCCAGGTTCTTTTTATTGGAGGGAATCGTAAGGATGATAGAGTCAAGGGTTCTTTGGAACAGGCCTATAATCAAAGTGGAGGAGAAAAGGATGCATGGAGCACCAGAGCCTTGAGGCAAAAGTTACTGGTTAACTGATACAGAAACAGTTCTATATTTTTACATGTAATAAATCCCAGCCATGGCATTTGCTTTTAGAGGCTCCTCTTCTGTTTGCCTTTAGCTGCCCTGAGCTATGCCTTAAACTTCCCTGTGATATTTCTGACATCGAAAGGTCACTGAAAGAAGGACCTCAGTAATCTCTATGTGCACAGATATCTGCACTGTGAGTGGATAGCAGTGCACACTCAAGGAATATGTGAGGATTTGAGCAGTTGCTGTACGGTTAGGGATGATCAAAGCTAAACTTACCTGGCCCTCCCTGTTTTCCATTCCTGAAATGATAGTAACTACAGCAATGTAACAGTCCAGAGTGTGCTGTCATTATAAAAACATATATCATTACACACACACACACACACACACCAAACACACACACACACACACACACACACTCATGTCAGATTTATAGAACAGTTTTTAGACCCAGCTTAGAAAGTGGGACATAGAGGCAAAAATATAATTAATATAAACATGCAGGAAGCAAGTGACAAAACTCACAAAGCTACAAAGGAGGCAAAAAACTGGGGTTAAGGGTCACAGTATCTGGGGCTGATACGCTTCTCTAATTCCCTCATTGGCTTATCTCAATACATATTTTTCCTCATTGCCAGGGTTCACCTTTTGTAAAATAAGAACTATTTGATAGGGTTGTCTTGATGTTTAGATGAGACCACGCCTTTAAGCTACCTGGGGTTGGCACATAGTAAACATTCAGGAAATGGAGACTGTTCTTGTGAAGGGCTGGTACCTTGACCTCCGCCATTCTATGATCCATTAGCACAGACCAAAACTCAATCTCATATTATCAAATGGGAACTGAATCTTTTTTTTTATTTTATTAAAAAAAGTTTCCGCCTCCTCCCAGCCTCCCATTTCCCTCCCCTTCCTCCCCCCACCACTTCCCCTTCCCCCACTACTTTCCCCATCCCTCTCCAGTCCAAAGAGCAGTCAGGGTTCCCTGCACTGTGGAAAGTCCAAGGTCCTCCCCACTCCATCAAGGTCTAGAAAGGTGAACATCCAAACTGGCTAGGCAAACACAAAGCCAGAACATGAAGTAGGATCAAAAACCCAGTGCCATTGTCTTTGGCTTCTCATCAGTCCTCATTGTTTAGAGAGTCCGGTTTTATCCCATGCTTTTTCAGTTCCAGTCCAGCTGGCCTTGGTGAGCTCCCAATTAGATCAGTCCCTCTGTCTCAGTGTGTGGGTGCACCCGTCACGGTCCAGACTTCCTTGCTCATGTTCTTCCTCCTTCTGCTCCTCCTTCATCGGGCGATGAATGGAGATAGAGACAGAGACCCACATTGGAGCACCGGAAATGAATCTTAAACAATTTGACTTACCCAGCGTTGTGGGTGCATTTTTTTCATCCTAAATTCTGTAGCAGTGTTTATATGCTGTACTGACGGTGACAGAATAGCAAGGAATG
Organism: Alexandromys fortis; assembly: GCF_014885135.2. Classification (NCBI taxonomy): domain Eukaryota; kingdom Metazoa; phylum Chordata; class Mammalia; order Rodentia; family Cricetidae; genus Alexandromys; species Alexandromys fortis. The sequence continues at coordinate 26,872,709 of NW_026067944.1, forward strand.
CTATGAGCAAATTGCAGGACCGTGAGTTTTGATTCTAGTATGCAGATCTCTGCATTACGAAGAATATCAAAATTCACTAAACAGAATATTAAAGTCCTCATCACAGCAGTATATTGATTAATTTCTCAGCCAAAATACTGGGGCTAGTAAAGTTACAAAGAATGAAGGTTATATGTGGCACATTGAGAAGGATGCATTTTCTGAAACTGTCTTTGTGCAATAAACCATTCAATCCAATTTTTATTACATTGTCCAAACTGTTAACATGTGGCATTGAAGTCCCACTACTTATTTTAGCAGTGGATGTATATTGGACAGAAAGATTAATTTTTCATAGTTTTCTGAATCTAATGAGTTATTTGTATATCCTCTAAATGCCCAGATTTCATGCTCCAGGAGATGGGGACTATTATGTAAGTATCTTCTCTGTTATGATTAGGAAAAAAAGACATGTTAAACAATTGAAGAATACTTTGGAATATGGGACATGGGTTAAAATAAAAATATAACTTTTTTCTTTCAATTTCTTGAGGCAATCTCTTTTTTGCTCTCTGAATTAATAAGCATTTTGTTTTTAATTTTTAAAAATAGTGCAAACATTTGCCCAACCCTTGGAAATTTTTCCCAATTTTCTTGTCACAGAACTGTTGTTATCTGTTAAAGTAAATCCATAGTCAATCCTCGCTTTTAGTAATTCCCACTGGGTGAACCTTCTGGTGACAAGCTGTGTCTAGTTTTCTTCTTCATGTTTCAAAAGTCCTACAGAGCAGGAAGACCCGTGGCCTGCTTGCAACCATATTCTAGCTGCACAAAATTATTGAGATCATAAGACTAGATCTATACTTCTCTACCCCAAAATATTACCCAGCTTTGTTTCTCTTTAATAACAATAAAAGATGAGCTTGCCTGTTAATGGAGCAAAAAGGGTGACTGAAGTGGTAGTTATTCTTCATGTTTCCAGAGTTTTGGCAGTTCATGCATATGATGCTATTGCAAATGAGTCCTGCTAAGGTCCCCCTTCCTGCCTTCCAAATATCTTCTCAGTGTATCTTTAAGAGAAGGAGTGGGGCCGTGCTGGAAGCATTCTGGTCCCCTTATCCCCATGTAAGAGCACTGATTTTATTTATGTCTCTCTTCATTTATGACTTAATAACCCCTCAACAGACTTACACTAAATGACTACCACACTGGGGATTTAGGTTTCAGAGTGTCTTTTGGAAGAAAAACAAAACAAACATTTAATCTGTCACCTCCCAGAGGACGGTCAAATCAAAGGCGAATACTACTGAGAATGATAGTATAAATAAACCTTCTTAATACTCAAAAAATGAGAGCAATAAGCTCATCTGTGGGATGTAAAACGTTCCAAGGAAGAATTTAAGAGCAAGCTGAATAGTGGACTCAGGGTACATTCTAGACAGGACTCCAACAATGAGTGAGTCACTTAAAATCATGCGTCTCCCCGAGATTATGCTTCCTTGGAACTTTTAATAAACTATGGACTTATTAGACAGAAAGCTGTTGCCTTACGCTCATGTTGCATATTTAAAAAGCAGTGTGTAGCACTGGCTACATAATTCCAAATTGATTTATTCCATTGATGTAACTAGTTTCTTCTTTTTTTCTTATACCCAGAGCTTCAGTTCAGCAAGGCGCCAACAGAGTAATTGGAAAGCTCACAAGGGATGGCACCAAGGATTCCCAGAGCAGAACACTATGGTTAATGTATAGCGCTCGTGCCATAAGATATTGCTAATTACTTTTTGCAAGCAGGGAAAGATTGCCTAGGCCTCCATAATAAGAAGGTACCAGATCTGCCAACAGACCAAAATAAAAGTCTCCAACCTAAATTCACAGCTTGTTACTATGCAGGAAATAAAAGTAGTTGTCTTTTATTGTGGGGTTTGTAATTTTGTCTTTGTGGCATCCTGCGTTTTCTTAAGGATGAAGTGATCAAAAGAGAAAATAACTCTCCCTGAGCAGATTGATTTTGTTGTTGGTTCAAAGAGCTTACATCGGTTTTCATTTGATCTTCACAACAGTCCTGTAAAGGAGCGGCTGGTAAAAGTCAGACTTTTTCAATTTACAAGCGAAAATAAAGTGGCAGGAAGTTGAACGACTTTCCCGATCACACCACCATTAATGAGCATAATCCCCATCTCTTCCCTCTTAAGACCACAATGAGGCTAGCAGCATCATGTAGAGTTAGCGTATCTACAAAATTTCAGCGTCCAAGGGTTGATAGATGAATTTGATGTAGGCAAAATGAATCTAAAATTCAAATATTGAAATTTATGATATAAGATCATAATCTGCAGTTAATTATGGTTGGAGAGTAGGACATTATTGTTTCTGCATGTGAATACAGAAGTGATTACATATATTGTTTTCAAGGACTAGGTTCAAGATGAAAAGAGATGTACTTATGAGTAAACACATTACACATTTATAGAGCGTTATCTGGTAAGATATGTATTTCCTTACAAATTTATTGTAAAGAAAGTTACGGGCACAGAAAAAAAAAAAAACCTTCTACAAAAATTATCAGCATATTGAAAATAATTTATTTGACAAATGAGTAGTGGGAGCAAATATATTAAAGAACAAAGAAAATTATGAACTTGATTGAATTTATTAATGAATGAAGAAAAGCTGCAGGCTCCAAAATAGAAGCTTCCTTTTCCTTTTGTACAGGGTGGGGATAAGACAGTATGTATGCAATAGAGTACCAAGGATGGAAGGGACGTACTGCTTATTTCTGACCACTTCACGTAACTTCAGCTGCCTGCCATGTATTGAGAAGCAGGTAGCACTCCCAAGAGCAGGTATCAAACCCAGCTGATGCTCCTTAAGTGGTCATACAGAAGGTGGCTGAACATGAAAGTCCGTCATTAGGGCTTATGTTTGAGGTGTGGGAGGAAGAAAGGGAAACAAAACTCAAGAATAGAAAAAAAAAGAAAGAAAACCAGGAGGATCCTGTGTGTGTGTGTGTGTGTGTGTGTGTGTGTGTGTGTGTGTGTGTGGCCTTTGCCTTTGCTACTCTCATCCAGATAGGAGGAACCATGGGAGTGGGAAGAGATGTGGATACCGTACCTGAACGTAGCATGGCAATTGCTTTCTGCTAAACTATGATGAAGGAATACAACTTTTTCTGGGTATGCAGAGTGCTCAACACTCCCATGCAGTTGAAATGACAGTGAGTGTAGCTGGGATAGCACCCATTTTTTTTCCAGTTAGCATTATAATTTCCCTATCGTCACTTAATGGCAAAATGAAGTGCCAGTGTGTCTTATGTTCTCTCTCACATATGGCATCTCAGGGGATAAAATAAGTGTAAGAAAAAGCAGGACCGTTGGGGCTATAGAAAGGAAAAAAGAAGGGAAGAGAGAATAAGAAAGGGTAACAACGGAGGTGAACACAATCAAAATGTATTTTATACATGTATGCAAATGTCATTATGAAAGTCTCCTCTTTACATTTAATATATGGTAATTAAAACAGAATATTAAATAAATCGAAAAAAAAAGAAAAAGAATGTCACTAATTATCTGCACTTGTTCTCTCTCCCAATCTTCTCCTTGCTGAGTAGTCTAAAGTTAAGAGTTCTCTCACTAATCATCTGTTGTCTGTTTGGGACATCTAGACCTCCTATAGATAAACTTCCACACTTTTGACACTTCCACACCTTCCCCAGCTTAACATGGATTCTAGCTCCCAGTGACAACAGGACATATTTTACACAGACGTACGGACCAAAGGGAGATGATGACATCAATAATGCTCTCTCCCGTGCTCACTCACCTGGTCAGGACTTTGGACTGGTAGCTACAGCATTATTCTGGTCCAGTGGTATTTTGGAGTCTTGTGATGATTGGCCTACTTATAGCCAGAAAACTCTTCATTCTGACCCTTGGCTTCTTGTGGCTGTTGGTCTGCTCTCCCAGAATCCCCTTCTGAAGTTCCATGCCTTAAATCCCTTCTCCAAGAAAGGCAGGTCCGTCTTGGGCCAGCTCTCCAGTCCATTTTCTCCTCAGGACATTACTGTCCTAGAACTGGATCAGTGCTGACCCAATACATTCAGGAAAATAACAAGGGCAAGGAAGTGAGAGTCCGTGAAGTATTAGTTTCTTTGCAACACTTAAATTCAGAGCCAACTTTCTGATACACCTTCTTGCTCCTTTTTCATGCCCATTAGTTTAAAGAGACCAACCCTCCGTTTCCTTTTCCTTTAGGAAAGCTACTTCCTCTGACTTTATATCTCCATTTTCCAGAGACACTAAACCTCATGGCTTAGAAGTAGTGGCAAGACAAGACATGTGCTTCTCAACATGGCCACAAATAACACAAGATAAAAGAAATTATTGTGTTTATATAAATCACTATATTAATACCCATCAAAGATTATAGTGATAGAAAGTCTGATACTTTCCTTTGACTACTGAAAGTGGAGGCAGAACAGGTTATTTAACAAAATAATATATATTAATTTTATAGGAGACCCATTTGAAATGCCATGCTAATAAAATTCTGAGAGCTTTGCGTGAGCCGAAGTTAGCTTTTGTTCAATGAAAATATCTAAGAACAGACTTTAAATCTGACGGCAGTCAATGATTAATTTCTGACCTGCTCTGTCACATGTGGTCCTAAACCTGGTGTTTTCGCTACAGCACCACTTTCACTGACTGACAAGCATTCTTTTACACCTACACAGAGACAAGTTTCTTTGAGTGACCATTGTCTGCACTTTTAAAACTTTACATTCCTGGTCAGGCATGGTGGTGCACACCTTTAATTGTAGTCGTCAAGACAGAGACAGGTAGATCTCTGTGAGTCTGAGGCCAGTGTGATCTACAGAGCAAGCTCCAGAACAGCCAAGGCTACAAAGAGAAAACCTGTCTTAAAACAACAGCATCAACAAAAACCACTTTAGTACCTGGGCCTGGAGAGGTGGCTCATCAGTTAAGCACACACGATGTTCTTCCAGAGGACCCAGTTATTACAAGTCCCAGCACTCATATGGTTGCTTACAACCATCTGTAACTCCAATCCCAAGGGATCCAACACCCTCTCTGGTGTCTGTAGACTCCAGGCAAGCATATGGTGCAGACATACACACTGGCAGAACATGCAACCACATAAAATAAATAAAATTATTGTTTTTTGCTTTTTGTTTGTATTTTTTAAATGTGTTTACTGCTTTTACAGAGGATCTGGGCTCAGTTCCCAGCACCCATATCAGGGGACTTCCAAATGCCTATAACTCTACTTTTAAGGGATCTGACACCCTTTTCTGACCTCTGTTGGTCCCTGCATGTATGTGGTACACATAAGCTCATATAAACACTAACTGTTTTCTTTTTTGAAAAAGCAAAAGGATGACATTTCAGATTCTGTATTTTATAATTTAAGTAATAGCATATATCATTACAAACTGTACAATCCAGTGTGTTTTATTATGACATTTCCATACATATTGCATATTGTAACTACATTTTCACATTGAAAGTTGCATTTATCTGTGATAATATTTTAATACATTTACCTTGTACAATGTTTAAGTGAAGAGAAACATCTTTGTTCTCAAATTTTATGTATCTTTGTCTTTTTTTAGTGGTAGCTATCAAAACTAGAACTAGGTAAGGTAAAAAATAAGAGCAAGCAAGCCCTCTATAATAGGCTACAGCCCCCTCTCCCCGACGAACCCTTGGATACTTGAATCAGAGTTAGTTGTGCAGCTTAATATGGCCTTAACCCATAGCCTAGACTGGCCTTCACTTGAGATCCTTCTGCAGCTACACTCTTGAGGGCTGGGGTTACAGGTATATGCCACTTCACCTGACCATCATTTATTTATAGTGAAAAGAATCAAAATCCACCCAGGCAATGGTGGCGCATGCCTTTAATCCCAGCACTCAGGAGGCAGAGGCAGCCAGATCTCTGTTATTTCTAGGCCAACCTGGTCTACAAAGGGAGTTCCAGGACAGCCAAAGCTACAAAAAGAGACTTTCTTGAAAAACTGAAAAGAAAAGAAAAGAAAAGAAAAGAAAAGAGAGCCAAAATCTTTACTCTTAGCTTTATTTATGTATGTATGTGTGTGTACACATATATAATGCACATGGCACATTACACTGTTTCTAGTCACCATGCTGAACAATACTACACCAGAACTTATTCCTTCTATGTCAGTATAGCTTCTGCCTGTTGGACAGGCACTACTCAGCATCACTTCCTCCCCAGTATACTACATCTTAATATCCACTGATTCTATTATAAATTTTTATGAAACTTATTTTTTTAGAAACCTATATGAGTAAAATCAAGTAGTATTTGTTTTCAATCACTGGCTTATTTCATTTGACACAGTGTCTGCCAGTTCCCTCCATATCGTTTCAAATGGAAAGATTGTATTCTTTCTGTCTAAACAATGCATATGTGTTTCTCTGCCATTCATCAGCTGATGGGCACTGAAGTCATTTTCACCATTGTCTGCCATGAACAGTGCTGTAGAGTTCATGTATCTCTTCAGCATATTGAGACTGGAAAATGTATTTCACATCAGGTGAGGGAGGAACCTCCATACCATTTTCCGCTGTTGGCATACAAACTAACATTTTCAACAACTGTGTACAAAGATTCTCTTTTCCCACCCTGCACTTGCTCTGTTTGCCCTTATGTAGTATCCATTCTGTCTGGAATGAAAGGCTATCTCATTGCAGCCTTACTCGGCCTTTCCTCTTGAATGCCCAGCATCTTTTCTTTTGTCAACTGTCAAACTGTATACTTCATTGCTTCTCTTAAAAAGTGAAGTTTTAGGTTTACTGCAAGTTTTAAAACATTATCAGCATCATTAGTTATTTTATTATGTGTTCATGCATGATGTGTTTGTATGTATGTGAGCATGAACATGTCACAGTACTTATGTGGAAGAGAGAAAGATTTGGAGTCTGCTCCTCTACAGTGAAATCTGGGGGTCAAATTCAAATTGCACAGCAAGGACTCCAGTACACTGAGGCATCCTCCTTGCCCTGTTGCTTCTTCTAAAGCAGGATGATTGGCTTTATTTCTGTTGTTGTTTGCTATTAAGTTGATTTTTTTTCTTATACTGTAGATATTAATCCACTGTCCGATATTTACTTTGTAAATATTTTCCCTAATTTTAGTTGTTTCTCTCTTTGTTTTGTTGAGTCCTCTGGTGTACATAAAATTGTACATAAAAATAGAATGTGGTATCATCCCATTTGTGGTTTGCTTTGCTTTGTTACAGGGGGTGTTATTTTGAGGGGTTTTGTTGTTGTTGTTTAATTTTGTTTCCCGGGACTTGGAGTTTTTGCCTAGAAATTTCTAGCAAATTCCCTAGGGTTAAGCATACTTCTTGTGCTGCAGCACCAGAATTTTAAATCTAATCATAACAAACATGTCCTTGTAATACTTCATCTTCCAGTTTTCTTTCATCTGGGTATCCCTTCCCTTTCACTGAATTTGTTAACATTTTAATAATAATAATTTAATAATAACAATTTAATAATAATTTAAAAATGCATACACAATATTTATTTTAAAAACGTATCCTTCAGCAGTCTCTTTTTTTATTTTATATTGGTCAAAGAGAATGTAAAATTCATTTTTTTTCTGAGGGTTTTTAATTAAAAAAAAAAACCCTTAGTTTCATTACATATCCAGCATGCTATACACCTTTGTCTCCACTTGTTAGTCTGATAGCTGCCTCCTTGTCCACTGGAAAATGAGAATAAAGAGCTAGTGAGGGAATAAAGATCTTACACAGTGATGTTGTAATGCAGCTGCCTTCTACCTGTCTGCACCCTAATGTTCATTATCTTTTTGGTTTTGTAACGGATCGATAAAGAGTTGTAAAGATTAAAAATACTCACAGGAGTCATCATCTACCAAAGCAAATTCTGGGGTTCTCTAGGTGGGATTTGGCAGGAAATGGGAGACAGGTAAAAGAAGAGGAACACAGATAGCCAAGCTATCCCACAGTGAAGAGGGAAAAAAAAAGTTGGTATTTAATTCTTTCAATGTCTTAGAATCCATCACTCAGACAGAACCCTTAACAGGAATCCAATTCTCTAGTTGCTGGACAAAGTTAATTAATTTGCAAATATATTTCATCTTCTAAGTGACAGCCTTGTCTACTCTAGGCAAAGAGGAGAAAGGAGGATAAAACTGGAGCACGGAGCGCTGGCGGGCTCACATGCCACAACTCTAACCCTAGAGAATCGAGGTGACACTAGCTCATTACATCTCCTCCAAATGAGCTCCTTGTAAAAGGGAAATATTTTGATTAAGGTAGTGAGGGGGCACTTGGAACGCTCTCCATGCGCTGATTCTAATTACTCTGCTGTACACTTACGTTTCTTCAAAGGAATGGCGCCTGCAGTGAAAGGGGCCCTCTTGGCTTTTGTCATCAGCCCCAGAGTGGGGTAGGGAGAGGGTTTACTTTTCCTTCCGTGGTCCTCTGGTTGTCATTTTCCTTGTCTTAATTTCCAGTGTCTCCATTTGGAGACCGGCATCCTGCATCAGCCTTTCAAGTTGCTTTATTTGATGATTTGTACAAGAGTGAGACACTCCGGGCTTCTTTTCTGTGTATGGAATTCCAGTGATGAGGATCGCCATTGTCTTCTTATGGTTTTACGGGCATAAGCAAGAGCAAGAGGAGAAAGGGGACTAAGATTCTCTATTCCAACGAAGTGTAGTCATCCTCCCTTTTATTCTCAGTCCGTTTAGTTCTCTGTTCCTTACAAAACTGAACTTCTTGGAATCATCTATTGGCTCAGCAATATCCCAATTTGTAGATAACTGTTCACACAGTGAACAAAAAGGAAGGGACAAAAGAGAAAGCTGGAAGTTTGTAGCTGAAAAATAAGCTGTAGGCCGTTATAGATTGTGCTATGGCATTTGACTTTTATTTCAAGGGTGATTATGAAGCAATTGAAGGTGTTGATGTAGAGGAATTAAAAATTTACATAAACTAAACAAAGAAACAAAAGACCTAAACAAACATACAAAAAACATAAAAAGCAAGTATTGTGCAGAGATAATAGGTAAGAAAAGAGTAGAGTTAGGGTTGTTGCTGTAGAAACTAGATCTTGATAAAGAACTGGAAACGTGGGGTGATGAGATCGTTCAGTGGGTCAAGATTCTTGGTGACCTGGAGTTCAATCCCTTAAACCTGTCTAATGGTTAGAGAGAAATAAAACCCTCAACATAGTTCTCCATTGCATATGTACAAACACGCTTACATCACATGCACACACATATAATCAAATCTAAAAATAAAAACACAGAATTGGTAATGGGAAGAAAATTACCTGGGGAAACCAGAAATCATTCTGGTTGCTTTTGAGGAACTGTGTATAAGTACTATGATAATCAGTTCTCCCTGCACTGCAGTGTTTATTCTTCTCTCGTACAGTACATCATGACCTCATGGTGGAAGTTTCCCCTCCCTCCAGCCTTCCCTGTCCCTCCTGTCTGAACTCACACCACCTCCATCCCCCAGATCACCTGAACATGACCTAGCTCTTGAATTTGGGTCTTTATGTGGCCTCACTAGTTTTGATTAAAAGGTAAGAGGTTGCTACCTATAAATCTCTGGGGACTTGGAGAAAAAACTATCAACAAAGGAACCTACTTCAGCAAAAGCGCTGTTTAAAAGCAGATTCACAGCCAAGCACTGGGTTGAGCTCTGGGAGTTCTGCTGAAGAAAGGGAGGAGGGAGGGACTTCAAGGAGCCAGGGACTTCAAGGACATGATGGGGAACCCACAGAGACAGTTGATCTGAACTCGTGGGAGTTCATGGACTCTGGACCAACAGTTAGGGGAGCCTGCATGAGACTGACCTTGGCCCTCTGCAAGTGTGTGACAGTTGTAAAGCTTGGTTTCTTTGTAAGGCTCCTAGTAGTGAGACTAGGATCTGTCCCTGGCATTTAGCTGGCTTTTGAGAAGCTGTTACCTATGCTGGATTACCCTGCCCAGTCTTGATGCATGGCGAGAAGCTAGGCCCTGCCTCGACTTGATGAGCCATGCTTGTTGAGTCCATGGGAGGCCTTCCACTTTCTGAATGGAGACAGAGGAGGAGTGGATGGGAAAGAGGGTAAATTGGAGGTGGGAGGGGTGAATGAGAGAGTAGGGAGGGGAAGCTGTAGTCGGTACATAAAATAAATGAAAAATTATTGATAAAGTAAAGCATAAATAAATAAGCACGGAATCAAACTGTAACTAAGGGGGGAAAAAAGCCAGGCTCCATCTCACAGTGCTGTCTTGGAGTCTGGAGTTTCCTCAACCACATGCTTTGACTTTAGACATCTGGAGTGATCAGGGCCCCAAGCTGTCTCCAGAGACTCAGGGTGTGTATTAAGTACTTACCAGATGCATGCAGTGTGAACACATCTCATTCATAGTTACTTGCATTTCTGTCTATTGGCCGAATAGTTCTTACATGCCTTTAGAACTTTGATAGAAGATTCTCTATGGACATTTTAAATTTTCCTTCAATAATCTAGAGCTTCTTAATTATACAAGGCCCTACATTTCTGGTCTCTCCTCAAACACTTTTTTGCTTCTGTCAGAACTGGCATCTTCTAATTGTAAATACTAAAGCCATAAATAAGTCTGCAAAAATTATTTTTAAGCTTAACATATAAACCAAATGAGTGACCAGACTCTGGGAGCTAGTCTTGAGTTAGCTCCTTTTTCTCTATGCCCTTGAAATCTTCTTGCCCTTTCTAGCAAAAGCCTTGGCTGGATGCTCTGTTAATTTATTATAAATTGGACTTCTTCACATGGATGCCAGCATTGGGTAATGCATTGGGTAGTGCCTTGTGGTTTCCACTGCCCCAAAGCCCTGGTGTAGTGCACGGACAGTCCCTCTCTGCATCTGCTGTTAGGCTCCTGCACTGTCTTTTTCATAAGTATAGTTTGAAATCCCTGCCTCTTTCATTGTGCCTTTGTTTGACTCATTTGCCGAGCCTGCTCTTGCTAAGTGTTCGACATGGGAAGATGAATAGAAAGGCACTAAAATCTGTGGCAATATTTGCTCACCGTTCTCTTTGTAAAATCACCTCTCCCCTTTGACTAGCCCTAACTGCAGCTAAACGTTATACAAACATCATCCAATTTGCCTAAAGCATTCAGCTCATTCTATATCCAGTACAGGCCAAAACAATGACAGAAGGCAACACTCTCAAAATAAGCATAAAATTGTAGGAGAATATAATTAAGGAAGCCTATGAAACAAACAAGGAGACAAAATTGTATTTAAAAAATAAAAAAGATCTGGGAGGTTAATAAGGCAGCAAGAATTCTTTCTTCCTTGCCAAACACAAGAGCTGCAGCATCCTTGTTAGCGAGTAGTCATTTAGAAATCTTAAAGTACATGTCTCATTTTCTGTCTTGCACAGTAGAAAGGAAGGACCCTTTTCTATCCGTTTAGTAACTGGAGATTTATTTCTGAGGTAGCTTTAAAATACACAGTCAAATGAATTGTGGCTAAACCTTTGTTTCATAGAGGTCCAGTGAACTAATGAACAAGAAATCCATGTGCTTCATTCATGAGCATAAAATCCTAGGGGAAAAAGATGAAAAGAAAAGAGAAGAAAAACACTGATTCAAAAAAATGGTGTTAAGAGAATCTGTGAGCCATTTTTTTTATAAAAATGATCAATCACCTCCTGCAATCTAAAAATGGGGATATAAAGCAATTTTTATAATGCCAGATAGCACTAAAAAGCTTGAAATTGCCTCATTCTTTTAAAAGAAAACATTATTCTAGCTAAACTTTCCACCTAGTTGTCATGGCAACCTTAGCACTTTTTTTTTTTTTTTTTTACCATGGAGAGACAATTAGATACTAACCTGGGCATTTAGAGGAAGACACTTTTAACTTGGAGAAAGACTTGTTGATTTGTGTTTGGCTGAGTAAAAATTAGTGTTACAATTCTTCTCAGAGGTAACCCTCTTTGAGCTATGCAGACCAAGACCATTGTCTTAGGAAAAAAAGAGCCCTAATTTTTTACAGCTAAGTGGCACGGTGCAGGGGAAGGGGATATAGACTTGAATGTGATAACTCCCAGTTTCCCACCTGAAAAACTAGAGGAAAAAAATCACATTCTTGAAATTTCTCTAGCATAAATCTTTCACAAAATAACTGTCGTCTGCACAGAGTCATCTCAAGATGGAAGATTAATTTTCATGAGGTGTAATTGAGGGAAAAAACTATGAAGGACGTAGGCCTCTGAGTTTTCACACAAACAGTCATCAGTTCATAGTTCTTTCACGTGCTTACAGATCTTCAGGGAGACAAGGAGGGAAGCCAGAAGTTGGGAGCCACCTGAGAAGAAAATACCTAATCATTCCTTCATTAGAGATTTTGTCTAAGTTTTCCCTCGCTCTGGATCAATTCAGATGATAAAACTCCCTTTCCCCCCAATAATTCCTTTGCCTTTAGAGTTTCCTTTCTACTTAGCGACTAACACTTCTGGTGGGTGAGGGGTAGAAGTGTGTGGTCAGGAAGGCCAGTTGTTCTCTTGAGGTCAACCTGTGGCATCTACATGCACATTCTTGTGTGAGCACAAAAACACACATTTGTGTCTATATCACCATACGTGCAAATGCATACCACACAGACAGACAGACAGACAGACAGACAGACACACACACACACACACACACTGAAAAAAAAGAAATAGAATTCTGTTGAAATATCTGCATAACTTTCTGAGTTGCACCTTAGAATCGACCTAGTAAACAGAAGCATCTTAGCTTTGTCTTCAAAATTCATCAGGTCCCACCAAGTCTGTCCCATATGACAAATATTTGATAGAACTCTAATCGATACATTCCAAAGATAATCCAGTTTGGCAGAAGAGGCTTTATGAATTTTAAGGAGTAATTGATCCCATATTTTAGTAGGTGGAGCAACTCCTGGGCTTCATTTTTTTATAAAATATCTACAAGCATACTGATTCATGTGTAATTTTATGAAGGCTGATAATTTCAAACGTAATATCAATTAGTATTTGGATTTCACAAAAGCAGGATATCAAAGTGTTTGCATTTCAAGAGTCTAAATGTAGACAGAGGTAATCAGAGCCTTGCTTCTTCTTTCTTTGATTGGTCCTATTGGGCACTTGGCATTTGTAGCAGGTTCCACTGGTTGCCAGGGGTTCCTAGTAGTTTTTCTTCAAGCACAAATTCTTTGAAATGTAGTCAATAACTTTTCTGTTTATATCACCAGTCATTTTCCTTCCAGAAGTCTATTTATAGAGGGGGGCCATTCTAGCATCTCTTAAAGCACATGCATGAACTGTGTCAGCAGCAGTATCATTGCATGTATGTCTAGAGCATTTGATGATGGTCTCTTCATCATTAAGTGTATGTATGTGGTGGGAGGTGGGTAGGTGAGGTGCATACGAGTGCTGGTGCTTCGGAGATCAGAAGTACCAGATCATATAGAGCTGCAGTTAAAGTCAGTTATGAGTTACCCAAGGGCACAGGGACCGAAGTTAGGTAGTGTGCAAAAGCAGCAAATCATCTTTACCACTGAGCCAGCTCTCCAGCTCAGGGCTGTGAATTTTAATATCCTAAGAATTGCCATGTGTGTGTGTGTGTGTGTGTGTGTGTGTGTGTGTGTGTGTAAGTTGGGTGCTTTAGAGACTCATTCAATAAGAAGCAATGGTTTAGACTCAAGTGGCAGCACATTGAGAGACAGTTCCCTCAGTAACATTCCCAAACTACCACTCTCTTATAATGGAGCCCAACCAGCACATGAGGCAAATGCTACAGATCACAGCCAAGACAAAAATAGTGCATTTGTAATTTGTTTTATGATGTTAAAGAAACGTGTGCCTTCGGTTGTAGTCACTTCCAATGACTGTTATCAATGAGATTTTCTGATTCAAAAAACACTTTGGATGGAGAGCCGTCATGGGAGGAGAAGTCTTTGTCTTGTCACAACAAGGGCCGTGGAGATCTGGTCTCCTTGATGTTTGTTTCAATCCCAGATCTCTGCCAGTTCTCTGTTCGTGTCATATTTTTCAGCTCTACTTTGTAAAATCCTCTACCAAAGAAAGATCACACAAACTGTTTCTGAAAAAAAAAATGGGACTTACATATCCACAAAAGGAGCCAGAGAACTGTTGTGGGCAGAAATGAGCTGTCCATGTGTCACGATGCTTCCATTCCTTCATCCAGAAAGACTGATTCTATTGCTTGCAGTCAAAGCACCTTAATGAGCTACGTGTAAATCTCACTTATATCATCTTCTTTTATCTGCATTCTTCAAAATACAAAAAAAAAATTACCAGAGTGAGAGTGGTGAGCCTATATCTGAATTATGGTTTTTCTTCATAGGGATTTCAGAGCAAAGGGCTGCTTCAGAACTCCAGAGTGAGAGGTCATTTAATAAGATCATAATGATCAGTTAGTCCCCGGGGAACTAGGACAGAAGTGGCCATGTATAGCAAGCCCTGCTCTGACAGAGAGCATCAGGATCCTCAGCAGTGGGATGGCCTTGCTTTTTTTCCCCTTTGCCCTGGAGAATGCTTATTACCAATCTGTAGTGCTCTGTGAGATGACTATTTCTGGGTTTGTTCTCTATAAACCTTCCAGGATCACAAGAGCGGTGTTAACATAAAATACAGACGTACTTAAGCTAGATCTTCACATGGGCCACACCTCAGAACACACAGGATTTCTACAGATACTTAAGTTCTCCCTTTTCAACCTGCCATGCTATGTTTTCTTTAAAGCAGCATTCACCCTTCCAATTGTAGTTTTTGTCCCATTTTGTAGAGTTTGCTTCAAGTAAATCATAATAACAATGGTAAGGCCCTAGAAAATATGAATAGTATAACAAAAATTTACCTTACTAAGTGCATCAAAACTTAGTCTATGAAAATGATAAAAGAGCAGTTTGAAACAAACTACACATGCTTTTTAGAGTAATATAGCATTGAGTCTAAATAAAACCTCAATAAATTTGAAACAAAGGGAAAAATAATCAGATTTTTTTTAACAAAACTATGACATTAAGCCCCTGGTAAAAATAGAAATGAAGTTAATAGATGACATGAAGCTTGTGTTAGATGTGGGAAATAAGTGCACGTTTAATAGCATGTGTCATATGGAAGGATAACATGTCTGAAAAATAGTGATTGTACTAACACATCTGATATATGTAATGAAAATGTGTTTGGAACAAAATGTGCAGTTGTGGGACCAAGAAATGCCCCGGAGAAACAATCAAGTGAAATGAATAGAAAAGTAAAGTAAATATGTCACAGAATTGAAATTTTATGATGTTGATTTTTAAAAAAGAACGAATATCCATGATCCAGTAAATAAGTCCTCTCTAGTGTCCATATATGCAACCCTAGTTAGACAGTGGGTCATGTTTTTCCAAAAAGACCTGATGTAGGAGGGAGATTTGCTAGGAAGAAAAGTGGGTTTTGAGGAGCTGGAAGGTTGTATGTAGAGGTGATATGAGCTATATATGAACTAAATACATTATGTAAATGCATGAAATTTTCAACAAATACATTTGATAAATTGTGATTTTTCCCCACATTTTGTTAGTTCATTGAGAGCTTTGTAGACTGTATTTTGAAATTATTCACCATCCTCCTCTGATTCCTTCTAAGTTCACCATTTTTGGGATCACCCATATGCCTGTTTAAAGCCAGCAGGTCCATCCTGCCTCCGCCCTAGACTCTGGAAAGTGTAGGTTTCACTGGGGAGTGATCAGTCCACAAAGCCTGCACTCTCACAGAATACCAACACTCCCTCTACTAGGATTCATCAGTAGCAGTTGACTAGAGATGCGCATTTCTGCCCACCTCCCTCCCCATGCTGGGATTTCGTCTAGCTCGGACTTGCGTGGGTTCTGTGCATGCTTTCTCAACTGCTGTGAATCCCTGTGCACAACTGTCCTGTTGTGTGTGAAACACATTAGTTTTTATCGTCATCCATCTTTGGCCTTTACCATCCTTCCAGTTCATCTTCCACAATTATCTATGAGCTTTTTGGGGATGGGGTGTTAAAGATGTCTCT
This sequence comes from Alexandromys fortis, assembly GCF_014885135.2. Classification (NCBI taxonomy): domain Eukaryota; kingdom Metazoa; phylum Chordata; class Mammalia; order Rodentia; family Cricetidae; genus Alexandromys; species Alexandromys fortis. The sequence goes on from NW_026067944.1 coordinate 26,888,777, forward strand.
CATTTAAGGCTTCAGGCCTCTACAGTGCTGTGGGGATGGTGTATATCTATTGCTTATGAATTTAGACAATGTCTCCAGGAGAGAGGCTCACATGACAGCTCAGGGAATAAAGTAAACTTACAAGGTACATGATTTTCCTTAAACTTAAGATCTATCAAGCCCTGTAAAGGTTGTGGTTGCTAAGGAAGGAGGCTTTGGAGAACTTAAGAAAGCTGGGCAGAGAGTTCATTGGATGGGCTTTCATGAGTCATCACTCATGTAGTGGGCCTTTTGATGATTTGACTGCCTTTGGGGAACCCATACTCTTCCAGGCAACTTCAGTGAGCTTAGCTGCTACACTAAGCTAGGCTTTTGTGGAATCACTTTTTTTTTTTGTTCTGCCATCTGTACCTTATCTGAGATGAACAGATTCATGTTCACGTCTTCTGCAAAAAAAAGCTACAGAACAGGAGGTCCATATATGAAGGGCCAAGGGATGTTTTTCAGCTGCCAAGGCGTTGTGCAAATCATTTTATATTGCATTGATCTTTGAAGATTTTTCTTACTTTTTGTATAGTTATGAAATAATATAAACAGATACACATATAGAAGCAGAAAAGATTTAAAATGATCTTACACACACACAAGATGTTTTAGCTTATGGATTACTCGTCAAGGGACAATGTATGTTCATTTTGGTCAAGTTTAAAAACAGATATATTGAACTTTCATTCCAAATTTAAAAGTACCTCAAAATTTTGCCGAAGCTGAAACAATGGAGAAGATATTCCCAACATGATAAACATCATTTTATAAATGTGAATCCAAGGTCAAGATTAATGGTGAAAGTCATTCTCTTTCTGCTCTGAAAAAGAAATGTTGCCAGTAATATTCCTATTAGAAGCATATGATATATACTAAAGTTTTTTTTTAAGAATAACACTTAAAAACATTGAAAAATTGAAAGTATATTGTTTGCACACAACCTAACAGTATACACAGTGCTATGTAGGTCAGTGAAAATCCAGTAGAATAATAAGGACTTCTTAAGAGGTGGTGGATTACATTATTAATATATAACTCAATTAGAGACAAGTGTTAATGAAATAAAGTTTAAAATCAGTAGATCAGTAAGACAGACAGAATGTCTTGAAGCAAGCATAAGTGCCAAGGTGTAGAAAACAAAATAGGTTTTCAAACATCACTGCAGAACAGGATGGAATTTAATAGATGATGCTGTAAACTTTGTTTTAAAAGCAAGAGATATAATTGTTTTATTTTTTTTCCCAAAATAATGAAAGTAGCATGTAATTTGAATCTGGGAATATCAGCAAGAATCAAAAGACTTTAAAAAATATGGTTAAAAGCTTTTAGGGACGCCAAAATATCCACAAAAGTTAAAAAATGATTTCAAGAAAGTAGAGAATCTTTTGGATAGTATGTAATTTTAAAGACAAATAATTTAAAAAATAGTTTCATCTTGACAATATAGTGTTCATCAACAAACTAATAATCATATAAGACTGTATCTTAAAGACAACAAAACAAAGAAACAACTGTAACAAAACACAACTTAATTCCTTAAATACTGTTGAAACCTTTAATAATCAACGAGAAAGTGATTAATCAGGCACTTGATTCACACCTCACTCCTTAGGTCACAATGAACTTCAAATATAAGGAATGTTTAAGTATTATAGAAAATGCCAAAATGTCAGAAGAAATTAAATATATACTTTTGTCTTTAATTTTGAACTACGCTATATCTAAAGAGGCAAAATTATAATTAAAATGAATATAATATATTCTATTTGGAGCATAATTAGTAAAACTAAACTATTAGTAAAAACTAAAAGACTAATAATAAGAGGAAATAATGCCTAGAAAAATAAGGCAGGTAAAGAGCTGGCTTCTAAAGTATACACAGAGATTTTGTAGCCGAACTCTTAAAGAGGGCAACAGATAGGTAAAGATTATGAGAAGATGTTACAAAAAAAAAAAAACAAATGTAAATGATTGTCAATCATTCTCATAAATAATCACTGAAATGCATATTTAAATGAGACATTAGTAAGACTGGTAAAAATATAAATTTCTGTAACATTGAGAATTGATAAGCAGGTTGGAAAATGTAAACCAGCATTCCTGTGATAAGAATATTAATTGGTACACATATTTTAGAGAAGGTTTTATTCTATTTATTTGTCTGTGTGTATGAGGGCAGGGGAGAATATATGCATTGTATGTAAGCAGATGCATGCCCGTGACTGTGAGGAGAACCTGTGAAGGGCATAAGACCCTTACAGCTGACGCTACAGTCACTAATGGACATCCAGATTATTATATACGTGTTGGGATCCAGTTTCCAACTGCCTTATCGCCACAAAAACATTTTTAAGCAGTAAACCATCTATCCAGTCTCTGGCACACATTTTTAAGAGAAAATTCAGGAATATCTGGCAAGTATTTTTTTAAGCTTATTTATTCACTGAGTCATTCATTCGTCCTAAAACCCCTCTCTCATAGATATTTCCTTGTGTGTGCCTTTGTGTGTCTGTAGAATGGAAGCCTTGCAAAAATGTTCCTATTAGGAAAAAACTGAGAAACTAAATAAGCATAAGCAAATCTGGTAATTGTTCCACTTGGATAAAGAAAAGTGGGTGTCTACATAAGAAGTTGTCTCAAAATATACGGAAAAGTAAATTAAGTAACTATGATTCCATTTGGGTAAAAGCACTAGAAGACCATCCAGTCACACCATTTTAACAGTGAGGCTTCATCTTCAGCTTGAAAAATGGAGGTCAGCACTGGAACAAGGAATGTTTATATTCTCCTGCTTTTGTGACCATCTGACCTGTTATTCAAGCAAAGTGCACTCTCTTGGCTGTAACCAAAGCCATAATATCTTTTTATGTGGTGCACAAAAGAGAAGGGTGAAAGAATGTCCTACTTAATCCCTCTGAGATTTCACTACAGTCTCAAGAGGTATTGGGTACAAGACATAAAGTAGGATTTGGTGGTAGAGATTCCTTCCATATTCCTCAATACTCTCCATTACTGGGTCCTTACTATATAGCAAGCAAGGAAGTATGTTCTCTACACTTATTACCGAGACTACAGAGAACAGGAACTGATTCAACGCCTTGGAGGAAGACATAAAAATACACACTATACATGCACAACATTATCCCAGTGATATCCATTATTTGTACAATGCATATGTGTTAATTAAAAATGTACTTTAGAAAACATTAAAGTCAAGGGACCCGAGCACAAATTTTGCTTTTCATATTTACTATGTAACCTCTTGTAATCATTAGGCCTCTCGGCCTAGATTTCTCATCTCTACAATCGAGAACAATGGCCTTTGACAATTCACAGACATACTGTAGGGACTCTGATTCAATAGGAAAAGATTCATTTTGATTAAAGGCTCCCATCTTACCTCACTTTCAGATTCCTTTTTTCTGTTGTCTAGGCAGATAGTTTTAGCCAGCTGAGTTCTCAATACATGGGGGAATGAGATGAGTACATTCCAGAATTTCCAGAATTTTCCAGACTTGATGTGAACTTTGTATACAAGGAATTTAAAAAGAAACCTCATAATGATCACATTCTAACTTCACACCTTCTCTTCATTCGCTTCTGCTTTTTTGACACCTTTCTACTAGTTACTACTTGCTCGTTTAAAACATTTTTATTATGTTTGTTGAAATTACTGGCATAGTCTGCTCAGTGACTCTCTGAGCGATGATATATCACATTCACTAAGATCAGAGACTAATTTAAAACTTGAAAGATGTACACAAATGAACCCTGGGAAATCATTGCCTAACTTTTGTCAACTGTGAGGTTTTCCCATAGAGAAGAATGAGGTTAGCCGTTGCTAATTTGAGTGTTTTTTTTTTAAGAGAAAATAGTCCATTTACCTTGCCTATAAGAATCACATTTTTTCTACATGAAGTATATATAGATATAAACTGTGTGTTGGGGAGAGATCAGAATATTTTTTCCAAGCCTCCTCTTTATTCTTCCCCCTTAATAATCTCTCCTCTACATCAAGTCATATAATGTAACCGATTGCTTGCCTTCTTTATTTCTCTCCCTTATGTCTTTACCTAGAAAAATAGCTCTCTTTGTTGCTGAAGGCACTTTTGCTGGACTCCCAGATAAGCTCCTCCTCCACATTGTCAGTCATGGTGACAGCTATTGACGTTAAACTCAGCGGCATTGCCTGCCATTAAAAATTGCTCTGACCTTCCATGATTTGCTCTTTCAAACTTGCACTATTCCTTTGCAAAATTAGGCAGTCGAAGAAATTCAGTCATTTATTTCACAATTATTTCATTTAGGGCCATTACGCACAAGTCACTTTTCTGTGTTCTCAGGATCTGGAAATAAAAAAAGAAAAGAAGGAAAAAAAGATTAGAATCTGCTGGTCCTTTGCAGTGCAAAGAGATATACACTAGCAAGGGAACTGTGTGGATTTTCCAGTGAGTTAAATGGTGATACATGCTATGGAGTAGCCAGGTGAAGAGTAGGGAATTGAAGTGCTAGGAGCTGGGTAGCAATTGGGATACAACTTTCAATGAAGACAAATTTCTCCCTCTAATGGTCCAAGTATTTATGCATTTGTGCATTTGTCTCAGGAAGATGATAAGTTCCAGGGCAATGGAACATGCATAATTAATGTCCATGGTTGCATGCTGTGAGGAATATGGAATAGTGAATGAGAGCTAAGTTTTCTAGCCAGAAAACTATTGGACAATATTTCTGGATCTGCAACTAACTTGCTCCGAGAACAAACAAGCTGCTTCTTCGCTCTAAAGCCCGGTTTGTTCCTCTATAAGGTAAAACTGTCTACTCTATATGGTTATTATGAGCATGAAATTAGTGTGCTGGCTGACCTACCCTGAGTACTTACCCACAGGAAGCTGCTCTTTATTATACATAAAAAGTTGGTACATAACTTTTTTGTATAAATAAAAGATAAATATTGAATAATAAAGGACACATTAAGCTAGTCACTAAAACAAAATATATTCTCATAAACAAACTCTCTAGAATGTTTTCCTTTCTCAGACATACTTTATTTTTAGATACTATATACACCAAACCAACCCCTCATAAAAATAAATAGAGCAAAAAATAAAAACCTACAGTCAACAGTAACTGTTGGAACAATTTACAAACTCTAAACAAAGTCTATAAACGACATCAGGATCTTGAAATAATATTGCTTTCTTGGTGTTGAGAATTGTGCTGTAATTGCGCAAAATAACTTGATCTCCACAAATTTATACTGAAGCACTTAAGTAAAGGATCATGAAGCTTACACCCGACTTTCCATCTGTTCAGAGTAAATATATGTGTACGCATGAAGACACACATGCACCCATGTTTTTATAAGGACACATGCTGTCAACTTTTTGTGCGACCTCTGCAGATCTGTCTTAGAGTACTGGGATTGGAAGATTTTAAATGATGGGCAGAGTGCAATCTAGTGCTGCCGGCCACCCTACTTACTCAGTTCCTGTGTCCTTTCATACACAAGTGAAGCAAAGAAAACAATGATCCAAGTAAGACTATTTAAGTTCATAAAAACAAATAAATAAATGTCAGTAAGTACATACTAAATATTAACAGAGCAACCCTTTTCCAGAGCTTTCTCAGGACAGACCAGTTCTAACACAACTGACTGACACATACTCTAGATTTCATCTGTGAAGGCAGGAAAGCAAGGCAGAAGGCCAGATCCAGTTTCAGGGTCCACTGACCAAATTGGTTCTATAGCTCTTATCTGACATACATCAAGAATAAACATATCATATAACGTGAAAGTAAATGTCTGTCACAGGAGGCACAAAAACATGCCCAAGACCAATCCATGGAACACCCGAGGTGAAAGGTTCCCTGTCCTTCCTGGAGACTCTCTCACAGTTCCCTAAGGCATTGTTCACCATGGGTCCTTCTTTTGACCATGTTCAGACATCATACATATTAGGAAATATGAGTTAAGATAATAGATAAAATTTTACAACTTGTTTACAAATGTGAAATTGATTCATAAATTTTTGCCAGGCGTGGTGATGATGCCCTTCTCAAACTCAGTCAGTCCATGGATTAAGTGGGTGTGGATTGCAAATGCAAGATTAGTTTTGGTTGCAGATAAACCAACTAGAAAACATACACATGTTAAGGTGAAAGAATACAAATTTATAACTACCCAGATGAACTCATTTTAGGTTTTATCTGCCTTGCTTTCCCAGGTTACCAATTTTGTTGGTAACAGCCGAAGAATCATAGTCAGAGCACAAGATAGCTTTAATTTTTCGTCTGTCAGTCCTGACTCAGGTATTGACTCAGGACTTGAACGACATAGGGGTCAGTTTCTTCAAAGCCTGTTTTCTCTGGTGCTTTGCAGACCTTGACATCCATGAAAATCACAGTGTGTCATTCTCTTCAATCTTCTTCATGGATACATCAGTGGCCAGCAGACCTTGGTGGCAGTGTAAAGGCTGAGCTTGTTGCTCCAAAGGGTACCTTTTAGGGATATTTGGGCAGCCTCTGGAACTGCTGTCTTGTGAGCCACTGGAATTCTGGTGACATGCTGACCCTTTTCAATTTATGGTTGCAGACACCATGCAGCATGCCCTGAAAAGCTTTTAAAATCTTGCGTTCTACATTTTAAGAGACATCTTGGCCAAAAAGCAACATTCAGATGATCTTAATGGAAGTCAGACTGATTATGAATGCTAGGTCCTGTCTTCAAAAACTGCATTTGCAATATTCCATTTTATAAGAAAATCAGAAGTCATGCTATAACTGAGTATGCAAAGTCCCTATTTATTCACCTTTACCATGGACATATGTATATGCAGTTTCTGGGGGGGGTACCTCAACCCACTGAGCATTTGGAGTTTAATGTCATCTGCTAGAGTTACATTCGAGCTTAAACAGCTTCAAGATTCCATTATCACACTCTCAAGTTATTTTTAAAAATAAAAATGAAAGTACAGATTCTCAACATTCTACCGTCCTTGGGCATCACTAATTGCCTACAACTTTATATACTTCCCTAACTAAGCTCAGAACTTTTTTAGATTGTAGATATTCTAAGAAATAACATAGATGGAGTAATTAAATGAAATCCAAATCACACAAGCAACTGCACCTTTTTTATATTATCGTAAGATGTTTGTGCAATTTATAATAAGACTACACATGTTTCTGTTTTAATTTATAAGAGTGGTTACTTTTCTCTTTTTTTCCAACCTTTGTTATTATTTTAAAACAACCATACAAGCATGCATTCAGGACTACACACACACACACACACACACACACATTTTCCTGTCTATCTAGAAAGACCCCTTTTCAAAGAAAGAAAAAAAATCCCAAATAAAAGCCCCTCTAATCAGTTACAAGAGTGCTGTAGCAATTACTTCCCTACAGGGTGACCTTTTCATCTTTTAATGGCATTTTGGAATGAAATCGCCCTAACAAGTTGGGAGTGCTATGCGTGTCGCATTTCCAGTTCTATTTTTTTCTCCTGTTGGCACTGAATAAGGCCTAATGTATTCATGACCTAATTAGAGTAATTTTTGAATAATAATGACCTCCTGGGGGAAACTTTTTTCTTGGTACTATTCAGACACATTAACTAGAACAAGTGTTTCTTCATTTTTAAGTGTTTCTCTAGTTATTGGAAGTATTTTGCTTCATTTAAAATGGAAATGATGTAACAGGAATCCCTAGAGGAAAGGAGAAGCACTTTGTTTGAGTTTCCATAATGCTTTCTTCCCTAAGAATGCCCTCTTCCTATTGCCATTGTTACTAAGGTATTCATCTTGTCATTCGTTCTCATGACTGGTATTGGAGCCAGGAAAGCCGTATCATCACCTTCAGAGGCAAGGTTAGGTGATGCCAACAATGCTAGCTACAACTGTGCCTCTGAGCTTCCAGATCACATGCAGAATGACTCTTATGCCAACCATCTTCTTTACTATTTTATCTTTCCCTAATATGAAAGTAAATGAGAAGGCGCAAAAAAACAAATCAGTATTGACACTATATGGAAACTTATAGATCCCCCACAACCTATGCATCCTGAGTAGTTGTCCTTTTCATTTCAATGAAATGTATATTATTTTATATGTATGTGTGCATGTGTATATATAACATATACTTTCCCTTAAGAGATCTACAGAACTGACAGGCAGAGGATGCCTGACTTCTTCTTCAATGGAAGCTCACAGTGTCTCCTCATCAAAGTTGGCCTGTCTCATAATGTAACTTGATTTCTCTCTCTCCCATGACCTGGTACTTTTAGTCTCTCTGTATTGTCACTTGTAATTAAATTTCTGGTATTCCTGAACTCTCCATCTATCTCTCCATTCAACAAAAACTTAGCTACTACTTGATGATCTTGATGCTGTCATATTTATCCTGCAGAATAACTGTAGTTCTTTTTCCTCCATATCCTATCTAAGGTAAGTACCCGAGGTTGTGCTGAGGTACTTGCTTCTCATTACCCTTTTTAAATCATTTTTTCTCACCTCTTTTTTTTTGCTATCCTTGCCTCTCTGAAGTCTTTAATAGCCATTTCATCTACAGTCATTTTTTTTTAATTCACATAGTAACCAGTAGTAACTGGTTTACTCTCTTCTGTTCCACCTGTATATAACCACTCCCTTGTATAGATACTCAAATTCCCTGGTCCCCTCACTTCTTTATTCTTATATATAAGACAAAATTCAAAACCCATTAAAAGCAGATCACTAATCTCTGCAGCAATTAGAAAAAGAGAAAATAACTTTTGGAATATTCATCTAACAGAACAACAACAAAAAGTCAGCAGTAGGAAACAACGAACAGACAATAACAGATAAAAATCAAAAAAACCTTATAAGTGAAAGAATTTAGGCATCAAAAATATGTACCATAGTGTTCAGTGTAGAGGGGATTCTCGAATAGAACGTGATCCTATGAAATGCAGGCTAAAAGAGTGTCTATGGGCTTGATGAGGGACTGGTTGAGAATGGGCATGAGCATTTGTAGGATGCAAATATTTTACAGTTCCATGGGATGAAGTTTACACAAGGGTTAGGTGAAAATTTCTCATAGTATTCACTTATTAACTGTCTTTCTCACTCTTTATTATTAAGTCTGCTGAAGCATAAATATACTGAAAATAAAAATACCGGCAGCAAGTACACTTTACCTGAGATGTTGAAAGGCCATTCTCCTCTGCCATAAGCTATTAATCTCCATGATATAATATCTATGTTCACATCTAACCCAAGACACCATTGGTCCAAGTGACTAGCAAGATTTAGACTTTGCTTCTACCTGCCCACTAATTGAAAACAGCTAAGCCTGGACCCTTGGCAAATCTAAGCTCTAAGAACTGGGAGATTTGTGATTTCTGTGTCCTTAGAAACCTATTTATAACCTAACAAAAGTAATACAGTCTGGGAAGGAAATTAATGTGTGTTACTCTAAATTCAGAAATACCCATATGTTCATACATGAATGATGAGCAAATTCATGTCATATTGAACTGAGATGGTCATGTGTCTGAGTTTCTTTGCTAAGCTCATTGTATTAGGCAGGGTTCTCTAGAGGAACAGACAGGTTTAGAATGAACACACATGTGTGTGTATACATGTATATATGTATTCATATATAGGATATATGTGTGTATGTATACATATATAGGATTTATCATATATGACTTATAGCCTGTTGTACAACTAGTTCAATAATGGATGTCTATCAATAAGAATTCTTCGAATCTAGTAGTTGTCCAGTCCACCAGGGTAGATCTGGTCTTCAGTGTGTGTAAGAATCACAAAGAAGTAAACTCTAATGTGAAGGAATGGCCTTGCCAACTTGCCAGCCGGAGTGAAGAGAAGCAGGCCAAGAGAAAGCACTTCCTTCTTTCATGTGCATTATATAGGTTCCCACCAGAAGGTGTGGTTTAGAATTAGGGTAAATCTTTTCACCTCGAAAGGTCTGGATTTAGGGTGGGTCTTCCCACTTCAGATATTGAATTGAGAAAAATCCTTCACAAGTGTCCACAGCCACTTACGTTTTAGTTAAGTCCAGACGTCTAATTGACAGCCAAGAGTAGCCATCACACTCATATTCATTCCAGATAGTCTCGCTTCACACGTGGATGTCTAAACAGACCGTGCACAAAATCATTCAATATGAAACTTTAGACATCAATTCAGTTTCTTAAAAATGTAAGTGAATGAGTGATCTATGAAAAGACTATAGTAAGCTCTGAAATAAAAAACATACCTTTCAGTTTGAAGGTTTTTTTGTGTCCACTTTGACCTCTTGTGCAGGTGCTGAACCTGACAAAGAAGTTAGGAATAAATAAACCCTATTCCCAATGAAGGGATTGCTCAGTACTTTTTTTTTCCTGAAGTATGAGTCTTATTAAACTGATCCAATCAACTCACCTTCTCCAGGATTCTAAAGCTCTCTGAGAGGATGCTATCCTTATGGTGCTATGTGCCCTTCACAGTTAGTCTGATGACTGAATGGTTGGGGCTATCTGTATGATGATCACAACAAAATTGTCCAATTGCTCTTCATTGCTGGCTAGGAATATAGAGAGAAATAAAATTGTTAGAGTCTAAAAATTTCCTAAGTGGCTTTTCTCCCACCATGTAGAAACTTCCTTGTTTGCACATTCCCCTTGCCTTTGTAAAGACAGATAGATCCGACTTGCTTTTACCTTCTTAGAAAATCACTTTAAAGAATGACAAACTCAAAATTTTAAAAGAAAAATACCTTTCACTTAAAGAAACTGTTTAGTACCTGAGTTTGAATAACAAAAAATCAAATAGCAACTTCGGGTATAAAAGGCAACATATAGTTCTAAAATTATAAAGGTTTTTTTCCCCTTTGTTATATAATACAAGTTTAGAGAAAGGAATGTTTTTAAGTGTATCAAACTCTTTAACAGTGCTGTTTGGCCAATGGTAATTTGGGCAACTAAGGAGGACAGACGTGTAGCTTTATGCTATTACTTTAGATTTCCTTTAAGATGTTGTGCAACACAAATCAGCCCCAATTCCTCAGCAGGTGTATAGGTATAAGGGCCTGAGTATTTATGATGCCGTCTCAAATTGCAATCATCTCTTTAGCTCATACTTTAATTGCACTGGAAAATTCACTCCTAAATGGAGCCATGAGATGTACACGTGGATTATGAATTTATGTATGTGGATTATGGTGTTATGCATTTGAGAGGGGGAAAAAAGCGCAGATGGTTAGGCTCCATAAACTCCTTCATTGATGTATCAAATAAGCCCAGGTACAATTTAGGCAGCTGGGAGGAAACACAAAAAGAAACGGAAAATAAAAGATTTGCAGATAAAGTCATTACATTCTGACACTGCAATAGGAAATTAGCTTTTTAATTTTTCTTCCTTCTTACACAGTGGGGACAAGTGTGTTTTCCATCTTTTCAATTTTTTCCTAGATGAATTACACTTGAACCAAAGGTCAGCACCTAAGAAAACAAATGAAATTATTTTGTAAGTAATTATGTAAGTAGACACAGACAACACAGGTGTTCTTCATGTTCACTGAAAATGGGCTAAAATTTCCCAAGGCCTGAACTATTTGATATTAACTCTATTTGTTAGGGTAGAAACCACCTATGAGAGAGGAAGTAAGAAATGCATTTCTATATTAGTAACCATAAAGATTTGGTGATTTGAAACCCAGAGTGGTATAAAGGAAACAGCCAATTAGAAAAGTTGTGATTAAACTTGGCCATGCTCTTGGCTGAAAACAGTGCTGAGGATTGGTTAAATGAAATGCCCATCATCCAACATTCTGAGGTTACAAGCCACTTATCAAATGAGCCAGTTCAGAGACATAGAGAGTCTTACTGTTGAATCCCTATAAGAATTGTCAGTATATTCATGTCCCCGTCAAAATTTTCCTACTTTATTGTTTGAGAAATAAGAGCCTGACTAGTTCCTAAATAGAGATACCTATCTCAGAGTTGGCCGTGGACTTGGTAATTTTACACCTTCAGCTCAAACTATTGCCGAGCACATTAGATATGTTGGTTGCTTTGACAGAGGACTTATGTCCTACAGATCTAGATAGGCTTACAACTCTATAGGTGATGTTGCATAGAGAAAGCCTGTCTTCGTAAAACAAGGCTGCCATGTTTACCTGAACCTATACACCTCTTTCATAAGAAAGCATGTAGCAGAGTTCAGCATCTATGTGATTCATCCACATTTTCCCTTTTCTCATCTACACATTTCTATGTTCTGGAGATGAAACAGGAAAAGATGGATCTGAACAGAATTTACCTTATAGCCTAGAAAACAGAAAACTATCAAATAAAGTAATATAAATAAAATGCAAATGCTAATATATATTCATGGTAGATGGGAAAAGAAGGCATGAGATTCTGACCTACAGTTAGTTTACCACAGATGGAATCTGCACAAGATGACAAGCAGATATGAAGAAATGATAAGAAGAGCATTATTGACAAAGACAGACTATTGGCAAACTCCTTGGAAGCAGGATGGGTTTGATGTGTCTGGAGACATCAGAAACCCAGTCCAATGAGAATGAGTGAGGAAGAAGAACATTTGCAGCCAATGATCTTAGAGAGATAAGCAGTGTTCAACAGACAGCATCTGCTTCTCCACAATGTGACTTTCGGGCTTATTTTCTTGTTGTTTGGTTTTGTTTTAACTTTATGGTAAGCATTAAACTCAAGGTCTTGCACATGCAAGGCAAACTCGCTACCAATGAGCTGTTTCCCAGCCCACTGAGCTTCCATTTAAAACTATGCAGTATATGATAAACAGCAGGGTCTGGGTGGAAGAAAATAGCCCCATAAAAGGAAGGATAAGAAATATAACATGAACTAATTTCAAATGTCACTACAATACAACATGTGGTACATAATCCGTGCAAGGGCAGGAAAACCTAGGCAAGTTGCGGGAGTCTAAAGAAGTGTAGAGGAAAGAGAACTAAGATAGCAGCAATAGTCTCAAGATGATGAGCAACTATCAGAGTTCTTGTTTTAAATTTAAAGTATCATGGATTGTTGATAGGTAAGTTGCTGTTCGTGACAGCTTTTACATTATGGGCAGTGTTGCTACATGTTAATACTCTAAGATAAATCTACAGAGAAAAAATTTAAGTCCATCATAAGATCTATAAATAGATCACAGGAAATACTTCCTCATGGACAAGTACAGAGCTTTGACTAGGATGGGGAATTGACAGCTCGTTAATTCCAACAGAAGGAAAGGCAACACCTATCGATCCAAAAGTGGACAGGTTAGTAGATATGAAGGAAGACAAGTGATGGTCATCTATCAGATTGCTTCTGCTTCTTCAATTAAATATTGAGGTCCAAAGACAAAAATGAAGACTTTTAAATCTTACTGTGTCTTTCCAAAGACAGGAGAACCTATGAAATAGTCAAAAATATAAAGCACTCAAAGCTAATAGGGTGAACCTCCCTTAGAAGCACTATACTTGGGAATCCGAAGTTGCACTGTGTATATGTGCTCATAGTTTAGAGTATGTTAGCTGTGAGATTTTAATAACTTCTAGCCCCTATTTACGACATTCACATTACAAGAGGTAGAGTAATAGGAGAGTGATGCCTACCAACTATGGTTTCAATATGCTGGAGGAAAACCATCTGGCAGTCAATATTAGCAGGAAATCATGATGTCATAAACCAGGCTTTTAGAAAAAGAGATGTAAAAAGCAAGTAAAGATAGAATAGAAAAAGTGAAGACATGATGCCAAGCAGGCCGATGGGCCCAGTGCCTTACTCACTAGAACTAAGACAAGAAACCTTGAAGAGTAAGAAGTGGGAAGACAGATAGGACTCCTTTCAAACCAAGTGAGAGGAATGCAGTTTTACCATACTTCCTGACAAAGTGCACAAGTTAAAGAGCACAGACAGAAAAGTTTCTTTCTAGGATATAGCACCCAGTGTCACACCGGGAAGAGGAAGGACTTAACTGGAATACATGCACAATGAATAAATTCTTCTCCCTTCTTGTGAGAATATCCTCATGAAATGTAGGGGTAAAACAAGGTATGAGTTAGAGAAGTCTTCTTAGGATAACACAATTTCACACTCTCCTTCTACACTTAACAAAGAAAAAGAATCCTCTTAGTAGGTAACTTAATAGAGATGTGACATTCTGGGACTTAAAAGAGATAGTAAGGACTGCTCTTTCCTGCCTTGGACAGTAAAACCCATGGTGGTTTGTCTGGCCAGGTGACTTATGGTAACATTTTCCTTCTCAAAAATCTCCGTACTTGAGCAAAATACATTGACTTTTAGGAAAAGGGCAAGAGAAATGATTCCTCATTTTAAGCAAGGCTCAGTTCCATAGTCTACAACTCTCCTTTAAGGGATGGTACTGCTTCCTTAACCAATTCAGTCTATCATGTAGTTTCTGCATTATATGGTCTTCCTGGATTAGTTCTTAGTATGTAGAAATGAGTTCAAGACTCCACAGGCTTTTTGAGAAAGGCAAGTTAATGTATTTGATAGTAAGTGATATTTTAATGTAATACATTATGTATACTTTAATACCTATCCATACAAGTACACATTTGCACTGTCAAGCAAAAACGCTGAGCAGTATTTATGATGTCTCAGTTCTTCGAAATATGTAGCATGATTTAACTCATGTGAACCTAAAAGACACAATGAGCTTTTACTAATACTATTTCTGCTTTATTGAGGGCACAACTTGCTTGATACTGTGCAACAAAATTGTGGGAGAGCCCGAATTCAAAAGTACAAATTTTGAACCAAAGTCTTTAATGACAGGTATACTGCTTCATAAACTCCTGCTCCAGAAAAATACCAGTTTTCATTTTCTCCTTCCTAAAATCTTAGCTGAGAAATGGTGGCTCACACCTTTAATCCCAGCACTCAGGTGGCAGAGACAAGTGGATCTCTGTGAGTTTGAGGCCAGCTTGGTCTACAAGAACTAGTTCCAGGACAAACTCCAAAACTACAGAGAAACCCTGTCTCAAAAACAAACAATCAAAAGCTACAATCTTGATGTAGATCCTTGACCACTGCTCATTTGTCTCTGATTGTTTTATTTCTGCTATTTCCACTATGAATCACACTGTCGTATTGCTTGTGTATTAAAATGAGTGGCACTGAGATTTTATTTTTTTATTATTTGTTAGGGCCACCTGTTTTTCATTCACACACACACACACACACACACACACACACACACACTAGAAAATCAACTCTGCCAAGACTCTGGACTTTCTTTCCTCTTAAAAGTAGTAAGAGGAGGAGAAGGAGGGAAATACACATTCTCTGTGTATTCACTTCGCTGTAATTTATGCAATTTCTCATTCAGTCTTTGCAACGGTTTGGGGTACATTTATCTCATTTTTAAAATGAAGATAATGAAGTTTAAGGAACATAAATCTTTTTTTCCCAGAGAAATGGGAAGTAGCAGAATCAAGATTGGAACCACAGACTGATACCTGCACAACTAGACTTGCATCCTGCTTGATGCTAATGACCAAAACAACTCCATTTTCCTATTTGCTTGGCTGTGGTGCTGCTCACTAGTGTTACAAGGAGCAAGAGACAAAATGTAAGATCCTTCTGTGGGGCCTTTGTGGTGAGACAGCCAAAGCTTTGATGAAGGCAACAGTGCTAAACACATCACTCTGCGCAGGACTAATGCTTATTGCTCTGGTCATAAATTACAGATGTGGATGAGATGAGCTTCATCAGCACTTCCAAACAGAAGACCTCAGTACTCAGTTATACTAAGAAACGTTGCTACACTGCAGGCACGCATAATCCCAGGGGGAAATAAATGGAAAAGCTACATAGAAATGAAAATAGCAGCCAAGGACACAAAACAAGGCCCCTGAAGGAGATTGACCTTGACATAGCTGAATCTTGTTCAGATTCTTAGCAAGAGGCATGGAGGAAGGGTTAATAACCAGTATGAATCTTCAAGGCAATGTGACAAGTAACATCATCTTACATCCATAAAATACCTTACTTCTTCTTCCCCAAGACCAATTGGTTTCATTTTTATTTAAAGTGGGGAAACCCTGGTTCAAGATAGCAGTAGTTTCTACTCTCAAAAGGAAGTCAAAGTTTAAACAGATAAAATATTTTTGTGTGCCAAAATAAAGAAAGACACAGTAGAAATTATTCATGTTAGAGACCATAGGATCTGTGTAGAGAACACGCAGGATGGCAGCACTTTGGGGCCATTCCACACGACTTCCTAATGTAACAGGAATGCTTCTGACATGGTGCAGGTATGTGTTTCAAGTTAGCGTCTATCACAGCACTAAGCACACGGGGCATGCACGTTGGCTATTTAGACTATTTCTGTCTAGCAGACATATGTGCTGCTCAGTATGAAAGAGTTTAAGGTTCAAATAATTCTCTTGATTGGAGATAGAAAGGGCTCCTGTCAGTCTATTTTAATGTAGAGTTGGTGAATTGTAGTAGAAAAACATTAGAAAATAAATAGATGGTAGATGATGACGAGACAAAATAAAGGTAGGTACACACCATGCAGAGTGGGGGTAACTCCTAATATTCACTGAATAAATAACCAAAAAAAAAGAGGTGAAACAAATCATCCTAGAATGAGAAACAGAAAAAAAAAACCTCAATAGCCTCAACAATAGAAGTTGACTAATATATGGAGTGTATGTATATTTAATGGCAGGAAAGTTGCTAGAGATTACATGGCTCAATGTTTAAATTACCTTATCACCTTTCTGTTAGACAACCTGCGATTAATATACTTGGTTTTAGCGCATGAAGAAAATTATTTACAGAACTTTATGTTTTCTTACCCTATATCTGGACTTTTTTATTAGATTTTAAAGGTTAATAGAAATGTATATGCCTATGTAATTCATGTGTGCATATTAGTATATTCTTATTAATACATTTATAAATGTTAATTATACATACATCTGGGCATCTATTTCTGAAATTTCTATATTGATGAATTCAATGATGGATCAAGATATCTGAAGGCACACTACACATGCACAAAACATGTATAAATTTTTCTGATCTTTACTCCCTAAATAATAAAATACAAAAATTATTAAAACAGAGTTGTATTAAGTATCATAGGTGATGTATAGATTTTATGTGTTACCGAGGAGGGTGTACTTAGGTTATATAGAAGAATCACGGCATTTGGCATAAGAGATTTGAGCCTATGTAGAATTTGGTGTACTGGGGAACACCTTGTTGATATGAGAGGTCAATTGTACCTGTGTTTGATTGGTGTGTGTGTGTGTGTGTATGTGTGTATGTACATATAAGGGTGTATGTGTGTGTGCATATGAGTATGTATAGTATGTATTTATGGGTGTGTGCTTATGTGAATGTGTCTATGTCTTCATCTGGAGACAGGTAATGAGTACAAATGTAAGAAGGTAGATTGAGAGGTATAGAGATTTAAAATCTAGGTATTAACAAAAGGACTTGTATTTTATTCCTGTTTGACATTCAGAAAAACAGACTACAGATTCCCTGTATATGTAAGGTGTAATGATATGCTGGTTGGAGGTCCCCCACTCAGCATTCAGGTCATACCTTGCATCTCAGTAAAGTTGCTTATCTATCTATCTATCTATCTATCTATCTATCTATCTATCTATCTATCTATCTATCTATTTGTGTTGGGAGCAAGAGCTGGGGTTAATGGAGTTTTGGGTACTATTATATTATGAATCCAGTGAT
Organism: Alexandromys fortis; assembly: GCF_014885135.2. Classification (NCBI taxonomy): domain Eukaryota; kingdom Metazoa; phylum Chordata; class Mammalia; order Rodentia; family Cricetidae; genus Alexandromys; species Alexandromys fortis. The sequence continues at coordinate 26,906,550 of NW_026067944.1, forward strand.
GATTTCAAAACTCTATGGAAATTTTTCTCAGGTTTTGACTGCAGCTCCCACTTATTTATCTCTGGCACAAGGGAGAAAAATAATCATTTCATGATGATTCGTGTCACAGATCTATTTTAAGCACCAGGATGCAATCTGAAATGATCATCCCATTATTGTTGTTTCTAAGATAAGACCGAGTGGCTTCCCATTATTCTGCCTCTAAAATTTGCAGCAATGAGTTTACTCTGAATTAGGTTTCCAGCATTGCCATTTACTCACTATGTGACCTTGGACATATTCTTAGCCATTGCATGACCTTGCTTTTCTCTCATTAAAAAGACTGGTGATAACACATAATTTCAAGTGATGCTGAGGGATTAAAATATGTGAAGTCTGTGTAAGTGATTTGGGCGTAATCTCCAGCATACCCACTTGTCACAAATGTCCAATAGTAGATGCAGAAGACGATTTCCTGCCTAAGGATCCCAAACTTCAGTTATATTTCCAACTCAGTCTTATCACACATCAGTTAATTAAGGACTGGATGGTACAAGTTACATGCTCTGATGCCTACATGTGGAAGCAGGACAGAAACTCCAACACAAAACGCTGATTCCCTGTTTTGGTGGTTTCCAGTTGGCTTTACTTCATCAAATACAATGTATCTGATAGAGGGACAAATACAATGTTCCTGAGTTCTTGAAATGAGGTTGATCAGGCTGCTAGCATGCCAGAGTCTCAGCCATCATGCAAAGTTAAGAAGGAACATGGACTCTGAGTCTGTCATTAAGTCCGCCTCAGCACTCCCTTTTGAATTTGCATCAGGCTGGCTTGCTAAGTTATCTGCCTCTAAGAAGCATTGATCCTAGCCTTCTTTTGGCTTCTCTACTTTATGACCTCCAGACAGGATTACTTCATTCCTCAAGCAATTATTGAATACCTCCTCCATGCTAGATGAAGCACTAGATTGAGCCTTGCCCAATACTAAGAGCCTACAACCCTACCCCCTTCTTATTCCCAGGGGTATTTTCTTAGTTGTATAAAAAAACATCATATTGGTCTCTCAGATTCTTGGGCAGATCAATTATTTCTGAACCTTATTCCATGGTCCTGCCTGGAACGTAATGACTGCCTGGTAACTGACTGATCTCTGTGTCTTTGAGGAAAACTAGTTTGTCATGATCTTCCTTTGTAAAAGCTAATAATGAACTCTTGGCAGCTGAAGATAGGTGAGCGAGAAGAAGGCAGAAACACTGCTAAATAATGAGCACATGTCATACAGCAGTTTCTACAAAATACAGGGTCTTTTCTGTCCTGTTTCCCAGAAAGCGGTGAGCCAGAGCATCCAGGAGCTGAGCACTGACTAATTGGAATGAGCCAGCATCAAGAGCATGACCCAGGGACCATGTTGATGTCACTTTTAGTTAGAGGATAGAGAAGTGTATTCTGGAGACATGCTATTATGTACAGAAATTAAGGAAACTTGGGCTCAGGATGATTCTTAATGAGAGCTTTTATTTGTTTCTCATTAGTGATTACTTGCTGACCCAATTAACAAAAAGTCAAAACTTCAGTTGTATAGAAAAATTGGTTAAAAAAGAAAGAAAATGAAAGCTGTTATTTTTTTTTAAAGATACTCAAAATCACCTGAAGGGAAAAATATTTTAACCATAAAATCAGAATTATGTTAATTGTAAATATTGTATCTAATCCATGCCAATCATTGGTTTCGTAGATTGTAGAAACAGGGATCATGGAAGGGTGCATGCAAAATGTGGAGAATTATATTCTGGCCTCAGAATACAAACAAGAATGAGCTATCTTTAGCAACAATTATTCTAATCATTCAAAATATCTTACAACTCTTAAAATCAAATGCCAATTTTTTAATGTGTGCACTTATGAATAACTAAATGTATATGTCCATTTGTGTCAGTTTCAAGTCACCAATGCTTTGAAAACAACCAATGTTTCAAGAAGCAAATTTCTTTGCTCTACCCAAATCAGCCTCTGTAAATTTATGATACATCTCTCTGTAACAGGGAGGGGGCCAGGCTTGCTTGTTGTTGTTTTCTGTCTTGCCCGTTCCCCCAGCCGTTTAGTCCCAGAGAAAAATTACAGAGATTTCTATAAGTTATAAGCTGATTGGCCCATTATCTCTAGCCTCTCAATGGCTAACTCTCACATCTTGACGAACCCATTTTTCTGATCTATGTTAGCCATGTGGCTCAGTACCTTTTTTCAGTGGGGCAGCTCACATCCTGCTGCTTTTGTGGTCTGGGCAGGAGTGGGAGGAATCAATTTCCTCCTTCCCAGAATTCTCCTGTTCTCATTACATCATTTCTACTTCCTGTCTGGTTTTCCCGCCTATATCTCTCAGCCTCAGTCTTTCATGTCTGCAATGGAGAGAGCACCGTGGTCACCTGCAGTAGTCAGTACACACATAAACTTGCTAATATACGCCCCCTTCAACAGCTTCTTTCTTCTGGTATCAGTCTTTCCCCCAACTGTTGCTGGAACAACAGGTAGCTCATGATCCACTTATTTTTCTGTACTTAAACCCAAGTAGTGGGGTTTCATGGGCTCATATGTCAGCTCTATTAATTTTTCTAGAAAGGTTCTACATATTTACATCTCCCCACAAAGCATGGATAAGAAAATTCTTTTCTAGATATCTTTGACAACTATTGTCTTCTTGGTAATACTTCCTTGATAGTCAGTGCTAGTGATCATGTTTTATATTCTTAAACATTTATGCAACTTCTTTTGAAAAATATCTATTACTTACCCTTTTATAAATCAGATTATTTATTTTTGATGCTGATTTATTTGTCTTCTATAAACATCATGGACATTGATCTCTTGTCAAATGAGTAGTTTGAAATATTCGCTCATAGTCATCTATTTGTCTCTTAACTGTTTATTGCTTTGAAGATTATAGTTCTACTGGGCTATGATTTTTCCTTTTGCTTTTGAGGGATTATCTAAAGGTTTAGCAACATGCAAATATTTTAAATTATTTCTCCTATTTTTTCTAGTAGTTTTGGTTTTCTGTTTTACATTTTGATCTTTGATATATTTTGAGTTGATTTACATATGTGATGATAAATGGACATGTAGCTTATTCTTTTATAAACATAGCTAACACCAATTTTTCTCATACTATTACATAAACTGAAGGAGGAAGGATATTTTCCATTCCTTTTATGAAACTAGCATCTCCAAATAACCACACCCAGACAGGAATACAGCATTAACCAATATAAAACATCTTAATAAACATGCAAAATATATCTGATAAAATTCAGCATCCTTTCTTGTTTAAGGAAACAAACTAATAACAACAACAAAAACTCATTCCATATATGCTCACAGGTCACTCCAGTCAAGGAAGCCGCAGGTAGTCCCTGTGAACCCACAGGCCATTAGAGCCAGAGAATGCTAAGGGCAGATCTTCACTTCTTCCTCAGCTCCTCCAAACCCAATACCCCAGGCTTCTCACCAGCTATGCAGCAGGCCTCCTGCTTCGTTTCCACCCTCCCACTCCCCATCTTTAGTGGATTGCACAGATCTTCACCTTCAAGCTTCCCTCCCTAAATTCTTTGCTTATCCCATCCCCAAGCCCAACAAGCCCTCCTTGGGAACCCACAGGCCACTCCTCCTCAGGGATGCAGAAGGGATAGCTGTAGATCTTTACCTCTCCCTCTCTTCCTCCAAGCCAATCACTCACTGTCATCCTCAGCTCTACAGCAGAACGTCTGCTATGGCCTCTCCCCCATGCTCTGCACCCGTTCCTAGGTACCTAAGCAAATATGGGTGGAACACACTTTCCATTACTCCTGTGGACCTCCTTGTCTCCCCCTCCTAGCCGATCCCTATGCCTAAGTGTCGGCTCTCAATACCTAGAAACACATTTTACCTGGAACCCCCTGAGACCATACCTATCAGGATCCCTAAAGAATTTTTCTACCAGGCAACAAACAACCACTACATTCTACTAAGAATAAGAGAGGGCACCAGAAACCAAAGAACAAAAACTACCATCCCTCAAAAACAAGACCAGATATCATCACATAAAATTAAAATCTTACCAAACCCAGATGCCTAGATACCAGCATAAAAGCATGATCAACAACAGCCAGGAAAATGACTCTACTGGAAGCCAGGAACCTTGCAACAGCAGGCCCTAAGTACTACGACATAGCTGAAGCACAAGTAAAAGACCTTAATACTCTTTATCAATCTGATAGAGGGCCTTAAAGAAGAAACAAATAAATCCCTTTAAAAAAATCTATAAAAACACAAATACTGAAAGAGAATCAATAAAAAGGTCCAAGACCTGAAAGTGGAAATAGAATCTATAAAGGAAACTCATACTGATGAAAATCTGGAATTAAAAAATTTAGTAACACAAACAGAAACTTCAGAGGTAAGCCTCACAGCAGAATACAAGAGATGGAAGAGAGAATGTCAGACATTGAAGACACAACTAAAACATAGATACATTGGTCAAATAAGATGTTAAATCTAAAATATCCTGGCACAAAGCATCCAGGAAATCTGAGACACTATAAAAATACAAATCAAAGAATAATATGATGTATAAGAAGTTGAAGGAAATGAGATCAATATACAGAAAATATTTTTAGTAAAACTGTAAAAGAAAATTTCCCTAACCTAAATAAGAAGATGGCTATCAAGGTAAAAGAATCATATAGGAAGAAGAAGGAGGAGGAGGAAGAGAAGAAGAAGAAGAAGGAGGAGGAGGAGGAGGAGGAGGAGGAGGAGGAGGAGGAGGAGGAGGAGGAGGAGGAGGAGGAGGAAGCAGCATGATTGACTGGAGCAGAAAAGAAAGTGTCCTTAGCACAAAGTAATCAAAAATCTAAAAAGACAGAAAAAGAAATAATATTAAAAGCTGCAAGTTGAAAATACCTAGTAACATATAAGGGCAGATATGATTTCTCAATGAAGACTTTAATACCTGGCCTAAACAGGTGCTCAGCACACTGTAAGAAATATATATGCCAGCCCAGACTGCTATACCCAACAGAATTTTCAAGGGCAATACATAGAAAAAATAAAAGATTCCATGATAAAACCAAATTTAAGCACTATCTATAAACTTAGCCCTACAAAAGACACTAGAAAAAAAAAAAACTCCAACAACTTAATAAGGCTAACCATACTCAAGAAACCAAGGCATAAAAAATCCTGGATCATTAAATCAAAGAGGCAATACGCATGCACATGCACGCATGTGCACGCACACACACACACACACACACACACACTTCATGAAAAAATATATAAGACTCGACAAAGAGTATTCATTGACATCGTTCAATACTAATGTTCTTAATCCCCCAATAAAAAGATACAGATTAACAGAATGGTTGGGAAAACAGGACAAAGCCTTCTGCTGCCTCCAAGAAACACACTGTAACATCAAGTCCATACATTACCAGATAAAAGAATGGAAAATTTATTCCAAGTAAATAGACCTAAAATAACCCATGTAAACATTTTAATACTTAGCAAAATAAACTTCAAGCCAAAACTAATCTGAAGAGATATGGAGGGAGACAATATACTCATCAAAAGAAAAAAATGCCAAGAAGACATTAAAATTCTTAACACCTACCAAAACAGAGTCCCAACTTTCCTTTTCTTGTCCTCAGATAAAGCCTCCAATTCTAGGATAGGTTATATATAATTGAGTTGCTGGTCAAAAGAGTACCATGAGAATCCCCAAACAACCTCGACTGTTGTCTTAGCTTGCACTCCACAAACAGACAGTCTCATTGCTGCAGACAAATTATACAAAACTCGTTGAATATGGAGAAGTAGAGCTACACTGTTTGCATAGAGCTACATTCTAGTGTCTTTGGTGCAGAAAGATACTCTGCATGCTACTGTAAGAGAAATGTAAATATCAACACAGATATAAAACCTTGGATTGACTATTATGTTTTATCTACAATATATCCTACTACAAATGATGGCACAAAACTTGGGAGTAGCCAACCAAAATGTTATTTAACTAAAGGCACTCACCAGACACTGCTTGTGTGATTAAGACTGGATAGCCTAGGGACCTAGGATAAAACAAAGTGGTAACATTCTAAAGAAGTAAAAATATAGCAGTAAAGTGACTCCTAATGCCATTCTGCTTTTTAATAGATCAGTCCCTGGCTCAGCTATCTTCAGAGAAGCTTCCTCCTACATCAAATTGAATAAATACAGGGACCCACTGACAGACATTATGCAGAGAATAAATGTTCTTGGAACAGTTAGCCATAAAATGGATGACTCTGCCAAATCCCTCCCCTTAGGACTCAGATTGAACACTGTGGAAGAAGAGGCAGAAAATAGTGTATGAGCCAATGGGGTTGGAGGGCTCCAAGAAATCAGGTCCTTTAAATCATTATGACCAAAGCATATATGAACACACAGAGACTTGAGGCAGCAAGCTCAGGGTCCAGGTCTGCAGCAGATCCTTTGTGTACTTATTACAGCTTGCAGTTTTGTGCTTTTACAGGACTTCAGGGTCAGTCTCTGATTTTGGTGCCTTCTATTGGGTTCTTTTTCTTCTGCTGGTTTTGTTCAACTTTTATGTGACAATTTTTTCTTTTAATTTATCATATTATAATTTATTATGATTCCTTAGAAACCTGTTAGTTTTCTAATAAGAGCTTGAACGGGTGTTGATTCAAATAGGAGGGGAGGTAAGGAGGAGCTGGGAGTTGAGGGGAAAAAGATATTACTCTACTAATACATGAACTAGCACACCCACTTGTGCTGGTCAGGGAGAATGGGTTTTCTGTCACTTGCAAATAACATTGATGCAAAGCATAATTGGAATAGCAAACAAAAAAATCCTCCTAACAGAATATATGTCAAAGGGGCTAAAAGTGCACCCCGTTGCACAATATATAAACATGAGGAAATCATAGGGAACATCATGATGGATGACATAAAGTTGAAAGCTGATCATCAAGGATTTAATAAAATGAAGATAGTCTCCTCATTGACCACCCAATTTTAAGCATAGTATTGAAATCTTGACCAATAATTCAATGAAAGACATTCAAATTAGAAAGGATGAAGTGAATTTTATTTTTCTTTGTCTAGAAGGAGACCTAAAGATCTATTAGAACTTTAAGAATGTAATTAAGTTGTTGATACAAAACCAAGATATGAAGATCAGTAGCATTTAAAAATAGCAGTAGCCAAGGTTCTGAAGAAAAAATCAAGATAGCAATGTGACAAAAGCCATAACAGCTCAATTTCCCTAAAAAGAAATCCATTTATTTTGTTTATGGTTTAATTGAGGAAATGAGCTTAATGTAAGAATGAAAGAGAGCTAAGAAAGAGCAAATTGATTGAGAAATTGGAGACTCGGGCACTCAATAATAGAAACTAGCTTGTCTAGATGGAAAAAATATGAAGGGAGAAACAATTGGATGTGCTGGAGCTGGGCACACAGGAAAAGAAGTGTGAAAGATCATTAGGAAAAACCACTTGTCCACATCAGTTTTTTCAGGTTCTGAATATCCTTCCTGGTAATTTGAGTCGCTACACGAAAAACTTTGGAAGAATGTTTTTAATTCCAGAAAGGACCTTATAAAGGAATTTAGGGTCTCTTGAGGGTCTCTTGATATCACCTGAGATAGTAAACCTTCTTAGATGTTTCTTAGATACTATTTGACTCCATGGTCTTATTGAAAGATACACACTGCTGTTCAGGTTTTATGTTCAAGCTATGCACAGATATGTAGTGCATAAAATTTAAATTCTAGTTCCTCTGATATATTTCCTGTTCTCCAGCAAACACCACTGCAGCTCCAGGCACTTAGAAACTAGAAAGCCTGTAACTGACTTTACCATTTACTTCATGGTTTTCAGACCAAACCTTGACAAAGTTGCTCTTAATTCTTTTTTCACTTCTCATTTCAGTTTTTTTTTCCATGCCAATATATGGTAATTCTGTTCATTTTATCCATGCATTAAAAAGGAAAAATCTGACATCCCCAGAGTAGGGAGCACCACAAAGCTCTAATACATACTTTTGAGTGCACTATTAAGGATGTCATGAAGTTATTTCACAACAGTAGCTACAAAAATACTTTGCAAGCATATTGGTGCAGCAGGTCATCATCCATGGCATGAATTTCATGACATTCCAGCCTTCCCAATCTCAGGTGTCACAAGGATAAGGTAAACTTCACAGATATGTGTATCGGGTCAAATATCCTACAGATGAGGTGTTTTCTGTGGCTGTAAGTATATAATTTTATATTTTTCCAGCACTTTCTCATTTATTATTATTTTTTTGATCCTTCTTGAAACCCTGTGAAGCAAGCAAGGCAAAAGTCACGACCTCAACTAGGGAGTCAAGTTTCGGCAGATTAAGTGAGTTGCCTGAGCCACACATAGCTGCCATGACAGAGCTCACAGATGTGTCTGGACTTTGGGTTTGAGTCCCTTTCTCTATTAACTGTCAGATGCTCTCTCTGGGTAAGTCTCACCAAGGTCACAGACACTGCTCAGAGTACCTTTGGTCATTGTAATCAGTGGCCCCACAAAATTATTTGATCTCTTTCCTAGGGTTGGCTTTTCATTCATTGTACTTTCAACAAGGTCAGTTCTAAAGAACTCACACACAAGAAAAGAGATTGCAACCTTCCTTAAGCACAGTCTTTCCTGTGCTAAATCCCACGTAATTGCTTTGTATTAGAGGAGTTTATCTAGATTGCAACTAATTAAAGAATAAGAATAATTAACTAAGTTGAGGGATATAGCACTGGTATAATGCTTGTCTTGATGTAGCAGGCCCTGAGTTTAATACCCAGCATTGATTCTTTAGCTTAGAAATGGAGACTATGAGGCCTGGAATATTAACTGAATCATTCCTCAGTCATTTTTAACTTTCATAATAATCATCTCTACCTCATGACTTTTGGAAGGAAAACTTCAGCTCAGGTAGAAAATATAGTGTAGACAATGTAGTAAGTAAAATGTATGCTTTGGTTTCACAAATTTTTAAAGGTGTTTTGATTTCTTCCTATGAAAAGAAACAAAAGAAGGCTGTAGCTTGTTTTGAAATGATTTATTTGAGAGTAAAATCTCAGTTTGGGAGACAGCGGGTGGCATCAGCATTTTTTTTTCACTTGCTCGGATATTTTTGATAAGAAATAACAAGGCAGTAAATAAGTACCCTGTGAGAATAAAACTGACATATGACTAGTAATTCTTTTCTTTGCTCCTTATCTCCTATTCTTTTTAATTTATTAGAAAACTTGTGCACAGTGAGGTCTGTCCTGCTCTCCATTAGAAATCAGGTAGGCGAAGAAGCTATGTTCTAGAACAATAGGTCGTAATCTAAGAAGCAACAGGGTTGGCATGCCAGACTTTGATTCCTGGGGAACTGCCAAGTTGCTCAGATATCACTAGTCATTAATTTCAAAATGTATCAGTGTCCTCCTGATAAAATAAGAATGAGATTCTTCTTGAAAAATCAGAGAACAGATAAATAATTCTGACTGTTCTAAAACTGTATGTTCTTGGAAAACAAATGATTGGTTAGAGACTGGTTTTACAAATTTTAAACAAATAAAACCATGAACATTCTTCTTTAGAGGAAAAGCTTCCCAAGGTGGAGGAGATACATATTACTTATCTTTCTTTTGTTTCCTAGAATACTAGAGACAATTACAGGGCGCTCTCCACTATATTGTTCAAAAATGATAGTTATTCTCTTTTGAATGACCCATAAAAACTGAGCCCTGGTATGGCACTCCATGGAGTGATGTCTGCCATGCCTTACCTGCAGAGGTAATCCAAGGGTGTGAGACAAAATAAACAGAACTTTAGATTCAGAATGTGGGGTAATATTTTCAGATTTCCTCACATATTTCATGATAGTGAATGAGCAAGACATACAGAGCTTGTTTCTTTACCTGTAATATGAAACTCCAGAGTACACATTACGATTCCATTGTGACCTACTATTAGAAATTTTTTTTCACAGAGAAGGTTGTGAATAAAGGTGTATGAAACTGGCTAAACATTATGCATTGCAAGTTCTAGTTAAAGAGAATCAAGAAATTTTCCAACTCATAAATGTGCATTCCCCAGACTCTATTAGGTGGAATATAGCCATGCTTTTAGTTGATAACAGTAGTTTTTTTCTTAAAGCACAGATTTTCATACTCAAAGGAGCTTAATGAGATGCTATAGAAAGTTTTAAAATACATATTTGCATACTGAAGACATTAAGAAATTAATCCAAGAATCCAACAAACTTATTTTGTTATAAAATTTATTCCCATAAAATATTTACTAAGTCCTTCCAGAATATATTTGGAAGGTGATCGATAACATAGAATTTGAGAAACTTAAAACGGTCTTAGAAATAATCTAGTTAATGTCCCGAATGGTTTTATTTCTACAAATAATTTAAGGTTTATAAAGGTTGATGAACTTGGCTAAGGTCACACCATTAACTCACTGTAGATTCAAGGCCGCAACATAGATGGATGTACATTGCATACCTACTACAGACACAGATTGAATCCCCTGGCTCACTAGAGATACTCACCATGATTCTGTATGGCAGCCGTACATACTTTCCCTTACCAGTTGAGTTCAAGCATTCCTATTTTCTTATCCTTAATGCCCATGCAGGGAGTCAATAACGAGAACCGTTGAATTAAGAAGTAGCAAATTCCTGCTACTAGTTCATCCAACTAGATTCAACTCATTCCAGATTCCCCAGGCAAGTGTTTATTGAGTTCCATACATAAAGTAACACAATAAGGGGTCCAAAACTGTGGATGCCCTAATCCTTAAGGAGGAAAATGGACTGTAATGTTAAGGAGCTTTGAGTAGCATTAGGAGCTCATTAGTGATCTGCAGCAAGGCTGTCAGACACATTTTTTAAAAAAGAAATACATGATCAAAAACCCATTGCCATTGTTCTTGAGGTCTCAGTAGTCCTCATTGTCCACTATGTTCAGCGAGACCGGTTTTAACCCAGGCTTTTTCAGACACAGGCCAGCTGGCCTTGGTGAGTTCCCAATAGAACATCCCCCTTGTCTCAGTGTGTGGGTGCACCCCTCGCGGTCCTGAGTTCCTTGCTTGTGCTCTCTCTCCTTCTGCTTCTGATTTGGACCTTGAGATTTCAGTCAGGTGCTCCAATGTGGGTCTCTGTCTCTGTCTCCTTTCATTGCCTGATGAAGGTTAATATTCAGGAGGAAGCCTATATGATTTTCTTTGGGTTCTCCTTCTTATTTAGCTTCTCTAAGAACCCGAATTATAGGCTCAATGTACCTATTGGTTTCGTGGGAGCCTAGGCAGTTTCGTGGATGCTCACCTTACTAGACCTGGATGGAGGTGGGTGGTCCTTGGACTTCCCACAGGGCAGGGAACCCTGATTGCTCTTTGGGCTGATGAGGGAGGGGGACTTGATTGGGGAAGGGGGAGGGAAAGGGGAGGCGGTGGTGGGGAAGAGACAGAAATCTTTAATAAATAAATAAATAAAAGAAATACATGGGCAACATGTACAACAATATCAGATTGTATGTCCTACAGCAAATTACATGAAACACTGCGATATTTGGACTCATTGACCTTCCTGAAAGTAGCATCATACTTTGCTTCTTTTTTTCTACATTTTCTAGGTTATGATTAATAATATCAAATAATTTTTAAAAACAAGAGTAGAATCTTTTCTATTTATGCCTTCATATAATAAAATCTAAGGCACACTTGCTGATATATATTATGCAGAGTTCAAGTTCATTGTTAAAATTATAATTGAATGCAGGTTGGGCCTGAAACTTAAGATACAAGTCACTTGTTGCAAAAACATTTAAAAATGCTTTTGAGTGATAGTAATGTAGCTCAATGGTAGAACAAAGTCCAAGATACATTATTGTATATGACCCTTTGTTTGTTTCCCATCTTCACCCCCAATGACAGAGAGAGGGAAATGGAGGAGAGAGAGAGAGAGAGAGAGAGAGAGAGAGAGAGAGAGAGAGAAAGAGAAAGAGAATTTGATAGAACAAAAGAAATCTGAAAAAAACTCATGAAAAAAATTTGTTTAATTAAATCCAATGTAACCATTGCCTTTTTAAAATATGCATCATGAAGTATTGGTATGACCTCATTCAGCACATTCATTGCTTGGAGTGACATACATTCTATACCTGAATAAATGTCTCACTCTAATCCAAGGGATTTGCTTTATAAGTCACTCTATATCTTTTTGCTTTAAATAATTTTACACATATTTATTAATCATTCTTTGGAATTTCGCTTGTATAGAATGTAACCTGGTCATATCAAACCTCATTCCCCCTCCAACTTCTCAAATACCTTCCACCAAATTTCATGTCCTCATTTCAGAACGCAGGGAGTCCCTGTAATGCTGTTCTTATGTACATGAGTATAGCGCCATCCACTGGAACACTAACATCCTAATAGGGGTTGTTTCCATGCAGAAAACTGTCTCCCTTCCCCAGCAGCCATCAACAGCCAAACTTCCTAGCAAGGGGTGGTTCTTTCTGCGTGGTCTCCCATATTTGGTGGGACTTTGACTAGCTTACTCTTGGGTAGGTCTTACACAGCCAATGTGAGCTCATGAATGTAATGACACGGATGAGATCAAAGGACACTGTGTGTGTGCCTGCACACATATGTGTGTACATGCATGTGTGTGTGCCATAGGACAGTGTACAGATCAAAGACAAATTGTACAAGTTGATTCTTTTCACCATTTATTTATTTATTTATTTATTTATTTATTTAAGATTTCTGTCTCTTCCCCACCACCACCTCCCCTTTCCCTCCCCCCCCCCCCCCCCCGCCCCCCCCCCCCCCCCCCCCTCCCTCCCCC